>NC_057812.1:2239622-2408615 GCF_018294505.1 Triticum aestivum
CATCCGGGACTCTGAACAACCTTCGGTACATCAAAATACATAAACTCATAATAACTGTCATCGTAACGTTAAGCGTGCGGACCCTACGGTTCGAGAACAATGTAGACATGACCAAGACACGTCTCCGGTCAATAACCAATAGCGGTACCTGGATGCCCATATTGGCTCCTACATATTCTACGAAGATCTTTATCGGTCAGACCGCATAACAACATACGTTGTTCCCTTTGTCATCGGTATGTTAGTTGCCCGAGATTCGATCGTCGGTATCCAATACCTAGTTCAATCTCGTCACCGGCAAGTCTCTTTACTCATTCCGTAATACATCATCTCACAACTAACACATTAGTTGCAATGCTTGCAAGGCTTATGTGATGTGCATTACCGAGAGGGCCCAGAGATACCTATCCGACAATCGGAGTGACAAATCCTAATCTCGAAATACGCCAACCCAACATGTACCTTTGGAGACACCTGTAGAGCTCCTTTATAATCACCCAGTTACGTTGTGACGTTTGGTAGCACACAAAGTGTTCCTCCGGCAAACGGGAGTTGCGTAATCTCATAGTCATAGGAACATGTATAAGTTATGAAGAAAGCAATAGCAACATACTAAACGATCGGGTGCTAAGCTAATGGAATGGGTCATGTCAATCAGATCATTCAACTAATGATGTGACCCCGTTAATCAAATAACAACTCTTTGTCCATGGTTAGGAAACATAACCATCTTTGATTAACGAGCTAGTCAAGTAGAGGCATACTAGTGACACTCTGTTTGTTTATGTATTCACACATGTATTATGTTTCCGGTTAATACAATTCTAGGATGAATAATAAACATTTATCATGATATATAAGGAAATAAATAATAACTTTATTATTGCCTCTAGGGCATATTTCCTTCACTTCTCTCTCTCTCTCTCTCACTGTCTCTCTCTCTCTCCTATTTGTTTTCTCACGAGCCCAAACGAGGCCACTGTTCCTCTTCCCCAGCGTCACAAAAAACAGGTAATGATCTAGAAATACAGCTCGCTCCATAAAGAAGAATCACTAGGTCCAGTCTCACCATGTAGACTCGCCGGCGCTCTTCGTGTCGGAGTTCTGCACCTGCACTCTCTCTCTCTCTCTCTCTCTCTCTCTCTCTCTCTCCACTCACAGAAGCAGATTGCCATGGCCAGCATCCTCACGAGTCCTCTTTACTTCAGAAGCACGCGGTAATTGTCCCATGGTGGTGCCCGTCCGTTTCAGCAGAGGTGGAACCGCAGCTCGCCGGTATGCCTAGTTGCCATGGCCGCACTGGCTCGCGGTCTATGTACTGACTTCTCAGTTCTTTTGTGCATTTAATGCTGACAAATAGGTGCACTGTGCCAATCTACAATGGAGCGGTGTATTGACCGACATCTATTCGTTTCATCTAATTATGTACTGATCCCTAGACAACAAAGCAGCGGTGAGATTTCAGTGAGCGTGGTCGTCAAGTGCTCTTAGTCCGCGTCCGTTGCCGGGTCTCTTACTAACCCCTCCGCCGCGACACATGCTGAAGCTATGGCCCTCATGAAAACTATCAATTTGGCAGACAGTTTTGGTATGGGGCGTGTTATCTTCATGACGGACTGCCTCCCTCTAAAACAAGCAATCGATCCAACTCGTCGGACCTAAGCCTCTTTTCGTGAGTCCAAGTATTTGTTACAACTAGGGTTCATCGAGTATAAGATCATGTTTGAGCATCATTTTTGTAACAAGCCAGCCCATCTGTTGGCTGGCCATGCTGCAAGGCTGGGCTTGGTGGTGACGGTATGTGGCTCACTAACCTCCCCTTGATGTAATTGGTGTTGCGGCCGACCACTTAGTCGCACCCACTAGCTAATGGAATGGGAAGTGTTCCATATCAAAAAAAAAAGTTTACTAGAAGATGTAGCTAATAGAAAGCAATTAATGCGTGAAAAAAGCAATGAGATCCCAGTTTCCTCTCTTTTTTAGCGCCAGGTGCATTCAGAACTTCTTGTTTTAATTCCTTAAAAGAAGTTGTAAAATAGAAGAAGTACCAATGAATAGCGAGTAAATAGCATAAATACACCACATTTGGGCAATTTGAGTTTTTACATCACATGATAAACCTTTCTTTTTGTAAGTAGGATAACAAATCAGTTTGCTTACATATGTGTGGGGCCTTTTGCATGTTCACATGATGTAATAAACCTTTCTTCCATTTCTAAAGATGAGGTTCAAGGAAAGTGCGGTCATGAACACGTACGTCAAGCTCTCTTGTGATAACTGGGTGAAATGTTTTGAGTGGTTCCGTCTCTTGGTTGACCAAAAAGGGTACTGTGATGGAGGTTCACGCGTGTGCATGAATTGCTTTGTGCAAAAAACTGGAGTTTTTTCTTTTTCGATAAATGGAATCGAGGGTCAAACTTGGCCAATGCGGTAAGCTATCTACAAATAACGGATTTAATAGAGCAGAGTCAGTCACCTGAAATAAAAAGACTTACTGTAAATCGCAGCCGAATTTCGGTGGCCGTCCGATCTGCGTTGTGATTCGCGCGAGCACACGTGGCGCTGGGCCGCGGGCGCCTCTCCGAAGCAGAGTTGCGTGAGAAAGATGCCGGAGAGGCCGCGAGCCGATGTTTCTGCCGGCGGCCGGTGGTGCGGAGAAGGTCGCCCGGAGCAGGAGCCATACCTTCCCAGAGCTGGAGTGGAGGCACTCATCGCGGCTTCATCTGTAAGTGTTGGATCTGCAGCTAGAAGCTAGGGTTCTTGATTCATGCTGCTTTGCTATCGAGATTCAGTCGGGGGTGGCCTTAGATTTTATTTGCCGCAAAATCTAGTGCGGATTACTTTTTGCTCCAACAAAAGGATTGCATCAGGAGGAGGAAGATGAAGTCGCTGGAGCAGAGCAGTCTGCATTTTCTTCTTCTGTCAGACAGACATCCACTTGCTATACCAATTCTTAGTTCAGACATAGGGATCTACAAGCGGTTGCCGATCTCTCCGTGCACAGTCAGTAGCTTATTCTGGATACTAGATGGTTGACCTCAACTAAATTTGTTACGGCAGAAAGGCCCACCAAATTGGGATACATGAAAACAAGCTCATTCACTGGACGCAAAAGTAATGGGAGGAAAAACTTGTTGGTGGAACTTCATCATATTCACGAGACGGAGTCCATAGCCATAGCGGTCAGTCTGGCACACCCAGTCCATATTCCATAACTTTATCATCTTGAGGAGATAGTCCATATCCCATCTTCAGGAGACAGAGTCCAATTCATCATTAGAAACTGACAACACAGGTTCCTGACAGTCCAAACTAGAGCAACTACTCCAAGAACCATCAAATTTCTAACATTCTCCAGGAAACTTCAGAAATCCAAATAGACAAATCATTGAAAGAAGCAGAAAACAACCTGAATGTTCTTAGTCACACTCCGCAAATATTCAGAAACAGGGTGCAATAGTAATTAGTGGTCCACTGTTTCTGAAGCACAGCAAACACATAGATTTGTGTCTACTTCCACCAGGGGAAACATAATTAGATCTACTTAAACAAGCTTCACTTTATAGCTCAACCACATACATCATTGCAAGAAATAGGACCAATCTGAATATTCAGTGTGCAACTTAACCACACTCCACAAATATTCAGCTTTCCGTATCACTTGTCACTTGAATAGATTTATTTAACTCTCCTAACTTTACCTCGGTTTTAATAGCCACACTAATAGGAGGGCACTAGAAGAATTTAAGACTTACCTGCGAGCCATCTTCCATCCGCTGATCTTCTTAAACTGCCACTTCTTCCATCCTCTTTTTAAAACTTGCCATGGTAGGGCTTATACCATTTTCACATGCAAAATCATTTTGACCATCAGTGTTATCTATATCTTCTGTCTCATGATCATCACCATTAGTTGAGTTGCGAAGCTTAGCTGCCGGAGATCCCTTGATGGCGATGCTGCTAATTCTATCTGTCTCTTGAGCTGTTGCGCTTTCCTCGTCTTTTGCTCTGTTTTCTCAACTCTGAATACATTCCTGTAGCTTAAGGTTTGAGGCATCACGTCAACTTGGGAACAGGCATACCATTTCAAAACAGTTGACTGAAGATCATCTTAGACACCATCACAATGTGCTAAGTGTCACAGCTCACAAGAAATGCAGCTAACTGAGTACAGACCACAAAATAGACAATGGTACTATACAGTTATATCACAAGTAATATCAGTACCATTCAGAAGGTGAAAACACAACTGAACAAAAGCATATCATGGAGCAAACTGGGTAAAAACAACATAGACTACAGTGCGTACCTGATTAATAATAGAGAACACATGCGTTTGTTGCAGCTAAAGTTGAATCATCAACAATGAAAAACCATGTGGAAAACACGAGCTAATGTAGGAATGGATTAAGAAGGAAAACACAAGTATCAGGACTCCTGCCCCTCAGCCGATAATACAAACTAAGGTCTGAAACTGGGCAGAAATCTTTATTCTTTGATAAGTACCGTGGACTTAGCACCCCATCACGGCGCACACAATCCGGTAGCCCCCTTTTGGCCGTGTGGCAAACAAATTCCACACAGGCGGCTGCCCATCAGGTGTCCATGAATGAAGCTCAACCACCTTTTCATCAGTAGAATTGTTGGGACACCCAATAACAATCAGCCGGTCACCACACCCTCGGAAACCCCATGTCCTCGCCATAATTCTTAGAGTGTACAGGCACTTTTCCAAGAGATTAGAGGCCCAAATTTTGAAAAACTTATCAGTGGCGGGCAGCTTTTACCTCTCGCCACTGTCCTGCACGCACAGTTACTCCTTCCGCACCGCCCCGAACTGTCCTAGATCTATTTTCATTTCTCCCTTTTCATTTCTCTCAGTCAGTTCCTCTCCTCTCCTCTCCTTTCCGCGTAGTCTGCCGTCCGTCCGACCAGCCGGAGGCTCCTTCCACACGTCCTCCGCCTCGACCGCCGACGTCCGACCAGCCAGAGACACTCGCGAGGAGAGGTCCTAACATCTAGATGCAACAATTGAAAGGGAAAGAAACTACGACTATGCGATTGCTGGAAAGGAAGGCGCCTGCATTTCCCACTAGACGACAACAAGCATGCTAAAAAGATAGCATACGGTGTCACATTTAGGAAGCTGAAGCACATCAAGTTGTATCATCTCCACAAGCTAGACCAAATATGCATGCGAGAGGAGACCTATATATCCGAGCGTTGGAGACGGTCAGCCTCTGCTAGTGCTAGGGCTTAAGACGCCTACCACCCATGTCACGTGAAGGTCCCAAGCCGGTGGCTGAGTGGTGGGGTAGACTCGAGTGGGATGGAGGTGGCCAGCCAATGGTTCGGCTGGCCGGCCCCGGTGGCATCCCCTATCCCATTCCCATCCCACAGCTAGAGTGGGGTCGTCGCGGCTTAATATGGAAGTGTTGTTTCTGTGGCTTGTTATGGTTCCTGATATAGTAGATTCGGTGCCGTATATATGGAATATCTAATACTATCACACAGTCCATTGTGTGTTCTCCTTGCTAACGAAATGAGAGTTCTCAGCCACCATTGACGTGAGGAGGCAGCATCTCGGTGACTCCGTCCGTGGCTCCGTGCTGTGGTGGAAGGAGGAAGCCTATGTCGACCTGACGCCTGAAACCTCAAGCTACAGGCAAGCATTCAAAGTCCAAAAAATAGAGCAAAAGCAGAGAAAGCCACAGGCAGAGCAAAGTATTCTTGGTTCACAAAGCAGAGGAAGCAGAAGTGCAGTCTGTATCTATATATGCATAAATTGTGATCGCATGATTATACTGCCCGTGTGGGGGTAGCTCTGTAGGCGCGGCAAAGACATCCCAACAATCTGTCAGAATTGGTTCTTCATGCCACTGGGGCGATTGGGTCTGAATTTCCAACAGTACAGCTCCCCAAATCTCGTTTGCCTCTTCCATCTGCCAGAGAGACGCGGCGTTCAGTGCATGTCAGGGACTTTCCCTAGCCCATACATGTACTTGGGTTGGACCATGGATATCATATGGGCCGGGCCTGGCTGCACCACTGACCGCTACGAGCTACAAGTACCCGAGACGAAGCAACGAGAGACCCATCCAGTGGATCACGAACCCGGCGGCGGCGGCACCCTGTTCTTCCCCTACCTTTCTTCCCCCAATTCATGTATCTGAGACTGTAATCCACTATTGCTACAAGAATTCGTATGTGAGAGTGATAGATCGAGAGAGATATTGTTAGGCTGCTAACAGTGCAACAATTGTTGGTTGCTCGTCCGGGCGGACGCTTGTCAAGTGTACTGAATTGCATCGTCTTCTTCTGCCAATCGCACTGCATTGGGCTGTGCTGGGCGAGCCAATCCACTCTCAAGTAACATGCATGGTCTGATTGCCTACGGTAGCGCCCAGGCAGATCTTCAGTACTTGCTGCATCCAACAGCTCCAGTGCTCGGACTGCATCCTCTGAGAGCACTTCCCCGTAATCGCCAACCTCAATGGTTAGGAGTTGAGCGGAGCCCTTGCACTAATGCTCGCGAGAGTACTTCTCCCCACAACGGAAACAGAGGCCGTGCTGGCATCTGTAGTCTCGTAACTCGAAAGATCATTGTTTTCAAAAGACGCTAACTTTAACAAGATTTGCCATTTATAATTACACATCATTTCTTTTCATGTACTCAGGAGTCAGTACTAGGCTACTAGCTATATCTGTCCTTTTTTGCAAATTGAACCATATAACGAATTTCACTGTTATACAAATATAGAATAACAACTGGTATCTGTCCCTGGTCTGTTTGCATCCCAGCGTCACCCGGAACACGTTCAGCCTTTCCTTACTTTCGGTTGAAGGTTGTTCAAACGGCTCTCAAGAAAAATAAACAATTGGAAAGAAAAATCATGATTTTACACTCTTAGAGAAAATTAATCTATACCAAACTATGAGTAAATACATTTTCAGAACAGCTGACTGAATATCATTGGGTCCAAATTGTTTTTTATTCAGAGTTCGAAAAATCTTGAAGAAGAAAAGAGGGCAAGCTAGAGACTGGATTCGATGTTCGTAAAGTAAACTGAGAGTTCTGTTTTACTGTAGAGATAAAGTTGGGTGATGGAGATGAAGATCATCAGAACACCGTCGATAGCGTGAAAACATTATTGGAATTTGGAACACAAATTGCAACTGGAAATAACAGCTAGTGACTGAAACTCGGATGTTTCTGCAGGCACTTTCTTTGGAACTCATTCATGTCTTGCCTTTTTGTATCATCAGTAGAGGGCTCCCAGGAAATTCAGACTGAGAAGAATGAGAATGTAACTACAAGGGATCGTCTTTGATTGGAGGATGTCAGTTATGAGGTGTAACTACAAGACGAACCAATAGACAAAATGAGGTGTTGTTTAAGCTAGTTGTTAAATGCATTTTCTTCTTCCGTGTTGTGTTGCTGATATTATCTGGGGTCGTCTTTGATTGGAGGATGGTGACCCAGAGAAAATTTATTTGGCATTCATTTAGATCTTATCAATTTCAAGCAGATCGGGCGGGCGCTCCTTGATGTTGAGATTTGTTAGTCAATGTATAACTTTGTTAGAAGAAGATTGAAACATTTGCAGCTAGCCTTCCTTCCTTTTTTTGTGTTGGTTCCTGATCACTTTGGTTAATCTTGTAGCAAAAAATATCAGTTAGCTTTTGCCGGGTTGTTGTTGTTACTATAATCCGGGTCAGTAGCGTACGTAGTTGTTTTATAGTAAGGGCCTTCACATTACAATGGAAGAAGAGAAATCCCGAGCGCACCTATGTACATATGTTTGTACTCCTATGTATATTAAACCAAAATGTTGCTGAATTCTTCCGGCAATAATGTCTGTGATGTGACTTGCTTTTACCCGTGTATGATATGGTTGTGTTAAGTAAACTGAACCAAAACCACTAGCTAATGTCAGACGGAACACGAGTATTGCAAGTGCAGTAAAAGAAGGAAAAACATGTCCAGCCTTTCCTTATTTTCGGTTGAAGGTTGTTCAAACGACTCTCAAGAAATAAACAATTTCATCTAAAAGAATAAACAATTTGAAAGAAAAATCATGATTTCACACTCCTAGAGCAAATTAATCTATACCAAACTACGAGTAAATACATTTCAGAACAGCTGACTGAATATCGTCGGGTCCAAATTGCTTTTTATTCAGAGTTTGAAAAATCTTGAACAAAACAAGAGGGCAAGCTAGGGACTGAATTCGTTGTTTGAAAGGTAACTGAGAGTTCTGTTTTACGGTACAGATAAAATTTGGTGATGGAGACGAAGATCATCAGAACACTGTACAAAGTGTCAAAACATTATTGGAACACAAATTGCAAATTGGAAATAACAGCTAGTGACTAAAAACTCGGATGTTTCTGCAGGCACTTTCTCTGGAACTCATTCATGTCTTCTCTTTTTGTATCATCAGTGGAGCGCTCCCAGGAAATTCAGACTGAAAATGAGGCACAGCCAGCACTGCATGGAAGTACGTGTCATTCAAATCATGAGGCAAACCGGATAAAGAAAAAATTATACAAAGCGAGTACAAGGTAAGTAACTTACTCATATCTTGCATGCATCCAACCATTGTTCAGTTGACCGACTCAGCAACCCATCAGGGGGCACATAATCCAGCCGCCAACGTATGGCCGTGTGGCAAACAAATTCCACGCAGGCGGTTGCCCATCCGGGATCCATGAATGAAGCTCAACCTCCTTTTCATCACTAGAATTGTTTGGAGGCCCAATAACAATCAGCCAGTCACCACACGCTCGGAAACCCATGTCCCAGCCATCTTTCTCCTTAGACTGTACAGGCAATTTCCCAAGCATGATCCACTTATTGTCCAGCTTATCATACTGCTTCAAATCATTATTCTCACTGTAATCAGCAGCATAAAGCTCATTGTTCACAACTGCTAGGAGCAGAGGAGCTCCCAGTCTTGTCTCGTTGATCCCCTGAGACATGTTGTCGGTGAGCCTCCATGACCGCCGGTTCAAGTCATACTCCTCACCGCATGTCAATACCTTGTGACTACTGCTATTACCACCGAGCACATAGAACTTGCCGTCCATGAAGGCGCCAGAGCATCCGTACCTAGCCCTATTCATGCTGGGAAGGGGTGTCCAAGTATGCGTCTCCGAGTCATACATCTCTGCGGAGATCAACACATTACAAGAAGAATCCTTGCCTCCCGCGACATACGCCTTTTCACCGACACTCGCTGACCCAAACCAGTAGCGCGGGGTGTTCATCGCATCAGCATCAGCCAGCCATGTCCATGAATTGGTAAGGATGCTATATCTCAAGGCAACCCTTCCGCAGTCCCCAAACACCAGCAGCTCGGTTCCTACGGCGAGCGACTCCGAGATGAATTTGCTTTGAGCCGGTGGCATCTTGGGCACTTGGATCCAGCGCTCAGTGGACGGGTCATAAGCCTCCCACTCCGGAGGATTATTACCGCAAGAGAGATAGATCCAGTGCTCTGCGACCCCATTCTTGCGACGCAGGCGGTAGATGTCCCCGTTGCAAACCACGGAATTCAAATCAAGGTTGAGGGAGGCGATGGCGCCATATTCCCACCTGGAAAGACGGTGGAGGCAATAGATGAAGAGGTCACGACCTATCACACCAATCATATTGCTCCACGAGACCTCTCCACCATCAGCTCCCGCTCCTGACAAAACTCGACAAATTAATTGACGGGTAATTTATCACCTGAAGCCTGATGGCAAATTGTCTCTGTTAGAAAAAGTATACCTGGAACATGCAGCGGGCAGGAAGTGGACTCCGGTGATATCCTGCAGATTACAACAAGCATGAACAGTTAATTTAGGTAGAAGAATTGAAGAGTTACAACAACCATGTAGCTCGGCGCTGGCACTACCTTTTATCACCAAAATCGGAACCAGAATCCACCAGTTGCACGCCAATTATAGGATTGCTCGGATGATTAATAACTACGCCGATCCTCGAGACATACTGCAGATAAGCAGCTGCACCTCCAAATTTTGCGGTGACCTCTCTAAGGTCTCTCATATGCTCGATGCTGATTAATGCAGTACCATGTCGATATTGTTTCCACTGCTCAGACTCCGAAAAAAGTTCAAGTCGTTGGTTCATTCGGGGGATGGCGTCGAAAACGAGCCTGAGCTTCCAGAGATTAGGCATTGCGTCCGCCTCAAGTTTTAGCCAAGCTATTCCACTCATGAACCTCAGCTTCAAGTACTTGAGAGCTGTGAAAATTCTGGTGAATCCTGCAGCCGTGCCAAAGATTATCTTAATATCAGGTGACTTCTCCACATACAACGACAGAGCAGTGAGGGCAGGCAACCCTCTAAGAATAGCAACATCGTTTACTGACAGTCCATCCACTGCAATCTTCAGAATGCTTAGGTTGCCAAGTTGTTTCATCCACACATCCAGATCCAGACGAGAAAATTTGACGAGTTTGCGCGGTGAGACTGAGAGCTCAAATCTCTGGAGATGGTGGGGAGGTTTGACGAAATACCAGCCAGTGATTGCTTTTGAAGCGTCACCATACCCAACCAAGGATCCGTGAGCCACCACTTTTATAGTTTTTAGGCTGCCATCTTCACATATTAAAGAATCCAGAGCTTCCATACTTCGGTTCAGATGGTAGGAATCAGAAGAAGGCGGTATAGAAATATAAATATCCTGCAGGTGGTTCAACAAGCCAAGGCTCCCAGGTGGATTGACGGACCAATCCAGCAGATCTGAGTGGGCAGGAAGACTGAGGTGCAACAAGTGTGGGAGATATATAATATCCCATGGAACATGAGTACCTCTTGTTGTATCCTTGACATCCAGTGTTTCCAGACATTGAAGCCCTATCATACGGCTTGGCAGTTCTATGCAGACATCACAAGCAATCTTCAAATATCTCAAATGGAACAATTCTGATATTCCAGTGAGGTCTATCGCCAGGTCTTGCTCACCATGGCGAAGATCGCACAACTGAAGGTTTAGAACACGGAGAATCTTGAACTCTCCAATGCAAGGCATACATTCCGATAATCCAAAATATCCAAGTGACCGTACTTGTGACTTTCTGATGTTTGCTGGTATCTTGGCATAGTTTGCATCACCAAGTTGGAGAGACAGTCGACGGACCTTATGAGAAAGTGCCAAATTTTTTCGATTGTAATCTACTACCACAAGGAAATTCTCTTCAGCAGACATGTGTGCAATAAGATCATGTACCACGTCATGTACTGTGCAGGACACCACCTCATTGTTGAAGTTGATAGACACAGGTTGGATGAATCTTCTATCAACAAGTTCATCAAAATACATTCCGGCAACTTGTTCCATATTTTGCCCTTCACATGCAGCAAGAAACCCTTCAGCCACCCATTGCCTGACCAGGTCATGTTTGAAGAATATGGAGCCCTCTGGATACATACAGAGCTGGAGCAAGCATGTCTTGAAGTAATGAGGAAGGCTGTTGTAGCTGAGGTTTAGTATTTTTCTTGTTCCTTCTGAAGTGGAATTTGATGTCAAACAGGAGATCAACGAGTCATGTATGTGTGTCAATAAATCCATTGATAGGGAAGGGTGGTTTGCTAACAGACTAGCTATGCTGATGATTGCTAGCGGCAAACCACCACATATCTCTATAATTTGACCTGAAACTTGTTTCAATTCTTCAGGACTATCACTTTCAGAACCAAAAAGCCTGCCAAAGAATAGCTTCCTTGAGTGAACATCATCCAATGGATTCATCTCAAAAACTTGTTCTGGGTCATCGCTGCAACATGCTAATGCAACATCTTCAATCTGTGTAGTTGTCACTATTCTGCTTCCTTGACTACACTTGGGGAAGAGCTGATTAATAACATTCCTTGCTGATGTATCCCATAAATCATCAACAGCAATTAGATACCTGCATGTCAAGAATGCACTCATGTCACATTTATGCATCAGGCTAACAGTAACAACAGTTAGATGTTCATACATGTCCAGGACTTATGGTATTAACCTGAAGTTAAATGTTACTGCTAGCATCAAGTTAGTGCTGACTTGAAGAGTAAAGCTAATGTCTGTTGACTCGACAGGCATGTACTGAAGCTTTTCTAGATCACTGTAAAGCTTACTATCGAACTTTTCTAGCTCACTGTAAAGCTTCTCTGAAAAACGTCTTTTTAGAAATTGACCTGCCGGGGTTTAATGTAGTACATGTGATTCTGGATCATGTGGAAAATAAGTACATACTATTTGCATTTGGTAAATAAGTACCTCTTGCCATGTAGATAATTCCTGATATTTTCAGCAGTAATGTGAAGTTCATCAGAAGCTTCTTGGGTTTCTTGGGGCTGCTTCCGCTGGATTTGTGATAGCATGTTGCGGAAAAGCCTCTTCATATCAGGCTTTTTGGACACCCGGATGAAAGCCCTGCAATGGAATTGCCTTCCAATTTTATTGTACAACACTTTGGCAAGCATTGTTTTGCCAAGAGATCCAGATCCATGAATAGACACCACCTTGAGCTGCTGATCCGTGTCGTTAGCCAGCGAGTTGATAAACTTGCTCATTCGACCATCAATTACTAGGCCGGAACAAGTCTTCTCACAAGGTAGTGGCGGCATTGGCATTATAGGCCCAATGGCTGAAAATCTACGTGCCGCTGAGGTGCTACAACAATGGACCTGGTACCTCTCGTGCCGCCAGATCGCCTCCCGGGCATAGATCCTGAATTCTGATACCTTTTCAACCATCTGCTGGTACCACTTGAGCTTCTTGGGAGCACGAATGACATCAACACGAATGGTTTTAGAGATAACATGTGCTGGCACATTAGGAGCTGCATATTCAATCTGTTTCTGCCACTTGAGCCTCTTGGGAATCTTAACACGACTCATCTTGTAGTCAGATTTGTAGCCAAGAGACTCAGGGGGCACAAAGTTGTCAATACAATCTAGGATGTCATAAGATAGCTCTTGTGCCTCTTTCATCCAGCACTTGGCCACCGGGGAAGGGTCCTCCACCTCTAACAGATCTTCAAGGTATGCGCCTATTTCTTCAAGATCATCTTTGAGGAGCTGCGACCTATCATTGAGCCCCTTGGTCAGCTTGCATCCATGAGGACCTAGCATCATTTCAAGCTTCTTAAGAAGGGGTCTCATGGCGCCCAGAGAAACACTGAAATTGGCATCAATTTCTCTGCCTGTACCTCCCATTGAAACATCTGAAAAGAAGCATAGATGAGAAATAACGACTTAATTTGTACAACGGACGTTGCATGTAATACATAACTACCAGCATGTGTCACACTCGCATCTGTTTCTGTTAACATAACTGACATTCATAAAAGCCAAATTATATCAATTTTGTACTTTGTACTTCACTCATCATATCCACCAAGACATTTAAATTGCGGAGAAAACAAATTGCTTATAGACATTTTTTGTGGACTTTATTGACTCAAAATGAAACATCAGAGATACAAGCACAATGAGCACACACACCCGTTGTCTACATGAGTATGATGCACACAAACCAACACTAACGCACACAAAAATCACATAGGCAAAGATAAAGTTCCTAAAAGACTGAAGCTTTACCTAGTTTATTCGACTAGTTTGGCTAGCTATGCACTCGTAGAACATGTGAATGAGCTATGTAATCTTGTGTGTGACTAGTTGTGGTCATGATTCATTTTTATTTTTAGTTTTGTCTGGTACTCAATGACTTGAACTTGTTTTCATGTTTAATAAAATTAGTTGTGTGCATCTTGTCATGCCGAGGCAATGGTACTCCCTTTAAAAAAAATACTCAGCAATATAAGGGAAGCAAATTTGGGATTACGTTATTAGCTTGCACACATTGCTATGTCATTGTGACGTCCAGTCGGGTCTCATCTAGTACGTGTTATTATGGTTTTGCTAATCTATCTTTGCATTAGTGCAAAATTGTGCTGTTACGCCTCCCCCAACCCAATTGCACACGCTAGTGATGAACTATGCACGGCGAAACACACATTATAAAACACTTCTTATTCGGTACAACCCTGCTAGACACAATGACGGACAGTTCTGCCCATACCCCTTCATCATAAGAAAGGGTAAGATGGTCCTTATACAAAATATGTCGCCCTGACCATACACAGGTAAACTGGGTCATCCCAGCAGCAAACGATATATGTAGTGGACCAGTGGAAAATCCTAAAATATATTGCTTGCGGTGGGAATTGAACACAGGAGCTCCCAAACCAGTAAAAACCAACCTGGAACAATCTAGAAGGTTTCCAAAACCGGCATCTGCAGAGGCAACAAACAAATTAAAATGGGCTGGCCCCTGTTCACTTGTATAGATTGGGTGTGCAAAACAGCGACTGCTTGACGTAATAAGCGTCTAATAGGGTTTTTCCCCAACAGGAGCCTGATGGGATCAATGTCATCGCCTAGATAGGCCAACGGCTAAGCGTTTTTTTATACTTTCAAAAAAAAGGGTAAGCATTTTTTTCCTTTTTTCTTTATTCATTAATTCTTTTTTTTCTTTTTGAACTTTATTATTCTCTTTGAAACTTGTTCAAAATTTTTGAAACACAAGTTACCACCACAAATTTACTCCCTCCGTCCGAAGATACTTGTCATCAAAATGGACAAAAAGGGATGTATATAGAATCAAAATACATCTAGATACAACCCCTTTTATTCATTTTGATGACAAGTATTTCCGGATGGAGGGAGTACTAAATGTTTATCCAAAACTTGTTCAATAACTTGTTCAAAATATTAAAAACATATAATTTTTATGAACGGAGGGAGTATTAAAACACAAGTCACCACCACAAATCTACTAAATATTTATCCAAACGATTTGTTCAAGCGGAATGTTGTAGCGTGCGGCTGGTTGCGTCGAACCGTAGGCTTTTTGTTAATTATTGGTTTGATATTTTTAAGAGGTAGATCACTCCCTGGCCTCAACATCGGTTGATGTGCATCGCCATATATGATTGATTAATCTGTGATGGCAAGCAAAGTTAAGCATCGCTGCTGAACAGATGGGCCTACATAGAGAGGGAAGAAACGTAGGAGAAAACACTGGAAGCCACTGCCTCATCACCATCTGGGAGTTCCTACCGTATTTGTCGATCTGGCCTAGTTGGATTCGGGGGCCACTATCTATAGGACATGTGTCATTGACGGCACACTTGTGTACATGAAGCCCTAGTCGACCTGCATGTGCTCCACCCGCCAGATTGACATGAAGCCGTCGGCTGCATAGCTCCGCCGACAATCGTCATTGATGGATGACACAGATGTGTTAGACATCGGCTACCAAAGTCGGCACCATGTTGCCATGAGTCCACACACACTACGAGAGGGAACAACGTTGAAAGTAGCTCGGATGCCTATTGAATTCATACTCCAGCGAGTTGCTCCAAAAATCGAAACTGATGGCAGGGTCTTGAACTCAAGACCTATTGGCTATGATACCATATTGAATTCATATTCCAGCCAGTTGCTTCAAAAGTCTAAATTGATGAAGAAAGGCGGGCAATATATTTCAACAATGCCAGCATGAAAACAATGGCTGATGTTGCTGTTGCAGGAATCGAAGACAATGGAGTAGGGTGAGCCGTTGTTTGTTGCTACGGTGAGCTAGTCAGAATCCCACCGAGGGCCACTACCCTCTTCATCGCAGTCTTCCCTGGAACCCACGACGCCAGGGCCTTCCACGCCCCTCGTCAGAGGCAAGCCCCACACCGGCACCCACCATGGAGGTTATGCCCGGCACCCCATCGACAATGGCAAGAGGAGGAGATGCGGAGAAGGAGCCTCTAGCACCGGCAGCCTGGAGGTGTCGCCGACGCAAGGTCCTATTTTATTGATTGGCATTGGTGCAAAATATATAATCAGACACAAAGTTCTGGTGAGTGTGGTTAGTGGTATGCCTCGAAAAATAGCCACGATGTCGTTGGTGCACTCGGTGGCACACATTCCAGTACGATCCACTGCCCGTGCACTTGCAAAATCACACACAACACCAGTCACAAGTTTTTTCTTTGTGGCAGCAGTCACCCGTTTGATGTAATTCATACACATTACAACAACTCCAACTGGCTGATCCAAACAGACGACGATTTTGTCCGTCTTTTGTCCCTTTGGGTCAGCCCGGCGGACGCGCCCAATGTTGGCCCAACTCATTTTTGAGGTCGCCCAACGTTTGGGTCGGTGCTCGGGATTGAATGGGGTCGGCGCCGGCTCGGCCTTGACAGGGGACGATGGCATCAGCGGCGGCACGACATAGTCGCCGGCAGCGGAGAGCGCCGGCGCGCCTGGTATGCCGCCTCCTCCTCTTCCGCCTTGCGCCTATTCAACTAAATTCACAAAGCCCCTACAAGCTCGACAACTTCAAGCCTTCAAGAACAATCTTAACCTTGACATGTTTAGATTGAGGGAGGATGTTAAACGATAGGCTTCAGTTGTGTAACGTGACATGGTCACGATTTCATGTCACGATTGTAATTGTGGTGTGCGTGTGTTTCTTGTAAACCAAGGCAGGTGGTTAGTCGGCTAGTCCAATCTCATGTATAGCTTGGATTAGGGGCCAAGCCCTAAACTACCTGCCGATCTTGTATCTCTGATGATGATATAAACGCGCACGCGTCCCTGCCAGGAGGCATACGCTTCACACCAAACCTCGCTAGTTTTTTACATGGTAATCAGAGCCTATCTCGGATTCATCCATGGCGCGCTCATCCGCAAATACATTCCCCTCATATCCTTTTGCACACATTGCCACAGAGAAGCTTTTGCGAGGGAATGAAGCACTCTAGCGCGCCATCGTCCTCTCTGCGATCAGGGGGGCGCAGATGATGGGCTTCCTCGATCTGGAGCAGGTGGTGCCGCCCATGATGATCGAGGTCACTAGCGATGACGACAAGACCAAGTCGAAGGCCCCCAACCCGAAGTTCGGCACCTGGTATGCTCGTGATCAGCAGGTCTTCTCCTACCTGCTGACCACGCTACCACGTGAGATGGCCATCCAAGTGGTGACTTGCCACATCGCAGCAGAGCTGTGGAACACCGTGCAAAGGGATGCTTACCTCGCATACCCGAGCGCGGTCTGTCAACGTCAGGATCGCGCTGGCGAATCTCCAGAAGGGCAATTCCACCATTACAGAGTGCGTTGGTAAGATCAGAACCCTTTGTGATGAGTTAGTTGCCTTAGGAAAGAAGGTGGACTAGGAAGATGTGGTTTCGCACATCCTCGGCGGACTGGAGGAAGAGTTCGATCCCGTGGTTTCTGCCATGTGCTCATGGGTTGAACCTGTGACTGTCCCGGAGCTGTACTCTCAGCTTTTGAGCTTCGAGACTCGCATGAATCTTCGCCGGGGAGCTTCTCAGTCCTCCGCAAACGCTGCAGCTCTCGGGCACTTCAACAACTTCAACAAGAAGAATGGCAACAACGACGACGGTGGTGACCGCGGTCGCGTCTTCAACAACAAACAAGGTGGCGGCGGTGGTGACCGCGGCCGGAACTTCAACAACAAGCCCAACGGCAGTGGCGGCCGTGGCAACCCAGGAGGAAACGACGACGGCTTCAACTACAATTTCGCCGCCAAACCAACATGCCAGATCTGTGGCAAAGTTGGGCAGATGGCGTGGAAGTGCTGGAAGCGCTATGACTCCTCCTACCAGGGAGGGGAAGAGCGCTCGGCGAACATTTCTTCTCCTCAATATGGCGTAGACACTAACTGGTATATGGACAGTGGCGCAACTGACCATATCACCGGTGACTTGGAGAAGCTCACAGTCCGCTAGAGGTACACCGGCAATGAGCAGATTCACACCGCAAGCGGATCAGGTATGGCGATTAATCATATTGGTCATACAACTATATCTACCCCAGATCGCGATCTTCACCTAAACAATGTTCTCCACGTTCCGGAGGCCACTAAAAGTTTGATCTCAGCAAGTAAACTTGCCATTGATAATGACACTTTCATTGAAATTCACCCTCATTTTTTTCTTGTCAAGGATCTGGAAACTAAGAGGGTTCTACTTTGCGGCAGGGGTAGGAGAGGTCTCTATCCTGTCAAACACATCGGTACAAACATCAAGAAGCAAGTGCTAAGTGTCACCAAGCCATCTTCGGGTCGGTGGCACCGACGTTTGGGTCACCCATCTTCCACTGTTGTTAGGAAGATCATTAGTGAAAATAAGCTACCGTGTGTTAGCAATGATGATAATAAACTTGTATGTGACGCCTGTCAAAAAGAAAAAAAGTCACTAGTTACCATATCCTCAATGTATGAGTGAATCAAAATTTCCTCTGGAACTTATCTTTTCTGATGTATGGGGTCCTGCTATTGAAACCGTAGGTAGAAAAAAAAATACTATGTGAGTTTCGTAGATGATTTCACTAAATTCACATGGATCTACCTTATCAAACATAAGTCTGAAGTTCTCCAAAAATTTCATGACTTCCAAAGTCTCGTTGAAAGACAATTTGATCGTAAAATCTTAGCTCTCCAAACAGATTGGGGAGGGGAGTATGAAAAGTTGAGTTCCTTTTTCACTAAAATAGGTATTTCTCACAATGTTTCTTGCCCTCATGCTCATCAGCAAACGGGTCAGCTGAACGAAAACACCGTCACATCGTTGAAGTTGGTCTATCTTTACTTGCTCAAGCCTCCATGCCTTTGAAATTTTGAGATGAGGCCTTCATTGCTGCTACCTATTTAATTAATAGGATGCCAAGCCAAGTTATACACTTTGAGACTCCTCTCACTAGGTTATTTGGTGAAACTCCATATTATTCTTCCCTTCGCATATTTGGATGTGCATGCTGGTGGTGTTACCCAATCTGTTGCCTCATGGTAAGTTATACAACAATGTGCATCATTGTTGACGCGTCTGTTTTTAATGTTATCAAAATTAAAAGGGGGGAGATTGTCCACCTTTTGCACATTGGTTACTACAACTCTGCTGAAGGGCTATATATGCTTAGAATCCATCAACATTTTCTACATTGGCCAGTCATCTGTTCCGTACTTCCACTAGACCATCTCCAAATGGTTACATATTTCACATGACATGGCAAATACTGCACAATCATAATATAAGTAGTTGTACTCATAACCTACTGGAAAGAAAAGGTGTTGAGATATCAAATCCTAGATACTTGGAGAGTAGACTTGGCAAACAAAGTCCCAAAAGAAGCTTTCATTATCTCCCAAATATTGTTGGCACAAGATTCTCTGCCTGCTGGCTCCTATATGTTTGCAAAGGTAAATCTGGGCAGAAAATTTGGCCTGAAGCGAAAGCAGAATATACTTCATAAATACATGAATATATATATATATATATATATATATATATATATATATATATATATATATATATATAGTGGTCAAGTACCAAAGTAGGCACCACAAATAAACAGGGAAGATCCTGTAGTATCAATTTTAATGTTGATTATATCACACTTCTTTCAACGATAATATACATAGGAAAATAAAGAAACCGGTAAATAAGGGTGACAACAGTTCTTTTTTGGGTTCTGATGGCATGGAAGCATGTACGCAATGGAAAATGAAAATGTGAACTGTCCAAACTTATAATAAGCAAGTGTTATGAGTTTCATAGTCAAACCCTGGTCTCCGCTAGTACTAATGAAGTAGATTTGCCTAAGTTAGCCAAAGATATGCCCATAAAGTAGCAGAAGGTAACCAGCATCTAATCGGAATCTAACCTCACATAACAATCTCTATGGCGAGATATGCCCAAAGATATGCCGAAAGATATGTCTCATTTGCTTTTGACAGAGATCCTTCATGGCGAGAGTCTGCCCTTTGTGCAGCAATCCAAATAGGAAGATCGGCACCTGGTAATTGATGTGGCATAAGCCTGTCCCAAGAGTAGTTTTCTATCAACAACAGTGAATTCTTTGCATAAGTTTGCTATTTCAGCCAAAGCTTCGGTTTGTCAATCCAGATCTGAAATCATGAATCAAGCTATAGACAGAAGGCATTGACTCCTCACATTTACATCAAAATTTTGATACAAAACGTGCCATACCTGATACTTCTTTCGCCTGTTAGATCTCTTGGACACCATGTACGAGATCGGTATGGACGGCAGCCAGGATATAGCTGCACCCTCAGGAAAAATAACACTAAATAAGATGGAACTCTAAGAGGCAAAAAGGAATGCCAAAAACCAGCTGCATACTCTGGTTTTGCAAATGCTACAGGTAATGGGTAGTATCAACCATACGAAGATAAGATGGTCACACAATTTCATAATAAACAGAGTTTGGCCCCTCCTCTTTTTTCCGGGCTTGAGACCGGCTATGCAACATGAAGCCTACCATCATTTTAGCATAGGCGGAGTTACACCCCCACTCCACACACCCCCATATACACATCAAACCCCACTAAACCAAAAACCAAAACCCAAAGAATAAGACACACATATACACTGGCACGATCTTCAAAACCAAGACCCAAGATACAAACCCAAACGACACAGACCAAATAAATGGTAACGAAACCCTAGGAGCCTCTTTTAGAATCTGTTTCCCAGTGAACGACGAAGCAACAGACTACTCGACCCTCAAAACAAACTTCTTTTGTGTGACTTTCATTCACATTACTACAAAAGGCAGAAAAACAAACTTTTTTGTGATTTTCATTTTATTTTACTACAAAACACAATAAAAAAAACACTACTAGGAAAAGGCCTAATAGTGGCGCACCAGTTTTGCCTACTAATGGCGCACTACTGGTGCGCCACTAGTATTATATACTGATGGCGCACCACTGGTGGATACTAATGGCGCACCACGCCGTGCGTCATTAGTATAGAGCAACATGCGCCATTAGTATGCCTCTCAGGGGGCCATATTTACCTATGTGCTTTGGCACACTAATGACGCACTGTGGGGTGATGCGCCATTAGTATCCTTTGGCATACTAATGGCGCACTGTAGGTGATGCCCCATTAGTATCCTTTGGCATACTAATGACGCACTTTGGGGTGATGCGCCATTAGTATGAATATTAGGTTTTTTTTACTTTTCTGATTTTTGCACAGGTTACAAAATATATTATTGGACAGAATATAGACAACACCACACAACAATAGCAAATTCATCGAATACAATAGAAGATCAGTCTCCGAATACAATTCATCATATTAGTCTCCGAATTCAGAAGACCGAACAAAGATAGAACATTACAAGTCTCGAGACCGCGAGTAGCGAGTTTGTCTTCACATTACAATTCGATATCGATCATCTAAACTACCATCACATAGAAGAGAGTTGCGGTCGTCATGATGAGCATCATCGCGATGAAACTGGTCTTCATCCGGTTCCTCCAACGCTCCCTCCTCTCTCCCGCTAGATAGCGGGCGTATCTAGATTCTGCCTCCGCTCTAGTGGTGTACCCTTTGTAACTATTACCGCTGAAACGGTGAACCTGTCTCCGACACTCCTCCCAGTCGTCGTAAACTCCGGGAACCTTACCCTTGTACACGACATAAGACGGTATCTCTATGCACAAGCCAAACAACAGACAATACATAAGCAATATATAAGTATGCAACAAAAGGATCGGAAGAGAAAAGCAAGACATTAATAGCACGATTCATGGTCCTACTAATAAATAGCATCGATTACATCTAAATTGAATGACTTTCCAAACCAAAGAGACATACAAGTTCATTAAAGTTTAATTACAACATGAGCTAATCGATGTTTCAGAACTACACATAGCATCACTACTTTCGACTCGACTCATGGGACCGGAGCGTGGATGAAGTCGCCGTCTTTCGTGATGGTCATGAAGTCGCGGGCGTTGTCAGCCTACATTTGTAGCGTTGTGTCTATCTCACTGTTGGACGGTTGATATCTGAGGTAGAACTGCCCCGAGGTACGAAGGACATCTTGATGGATGATTTCTGCAAACACCGACTGGATGCGAAAGAATTCTTGTCGGAGGTCCGCGTCCTGGATTGCCGCCAAGCTTGCGGCCCAATCTTTGACATTATTTGGTAGCAGAAGGTGATTATGGTCCCGTACGATCGCCCGCATGTGATGGAGGGCGTAGTAGGCATCCTTCTGACCGCTAGGCGGCTGCTTGACGCAGGGGAACATCGTATTGTGGGTGAACACGTGCCTGCCATACCTACGAACTAGCCTCTTAAAGGTGCCTCCAGATTTGGCGTAGCCGGGGAGATCATCATCAATAACTTTCTTGATATTTGTGTAGTCTATCTTGGAGTCACGGTCTGGGTCGAAATACGTGGCCATGGAATATTTCGGGCTTAAGAGGATGAGTGTGCAATGTGTGTCACTGCACAGAACACGGAATGTTAGAAAAAAAAGAACGATCGAAATCTAAGAAATCATATGTTACGGGGTGGTGAGGGGATGACTTACTCGGGAAAGTAAGGCACGAGGAAGTTATCCTTATCTGGGTTTGCCAGAATGACGCCTTCGAGGTGTGAACTCGCGACTTGCCGGTCCCCAGAGTTGCCCAAGATCTTGGCACACATGTAGAAGGGGTCGACTATCCCGATGTCCGGGGTCTTGTCTCGAATGATCCGCATCTCCATACTCAACGAAAACAGCCAAACGAAGGTGTAGTGCAGCAGATGAAGGTTAAACATAGCATAGATGTCATCAAACCACAGGACGATCGTACCCCCGATGGCGCCATCCACAAATTCTTTGCCCTATGGCACCTTGGCCACGAAAACCGGGTATGCCACATCATTCTGGAGAGACGCCGCTTCTCCAAAGAAAGAACACTGTCATGCAGACTCCGCATAGCACCGGTTGCAGCATTGAGCATATTGATACGTCTCCAACGTATCTATAATTTTTGATTGCTCCATGCTACTTTATCTACTGTTTTAGGCAATATTGGGATTTATTATCCACTTTTATATTATTTTTGGGACTAACCTATTAACCGGAGGCCCAGCCCAGATTTGCTGTTTTATGCCTATTTCAGTATTTCGAGGAAAAGGAATATCAGACGGAGTCAAAACGGAACGAAATCAACTGGAGAAGTTAATTTTGGAAGGAAACCAACCAGATGGGCTTGGAGTGCATGTCAGGGGATCCCCGGGCTGCCCATGACGGTGGGGGGCGAGCCCGTCCCCCCTGGGCGCGCCCCCTACCTCGTGAGCCCCCTGGAGGTCCACCGACGTATCCCTTTCCCCCATATATACCATCGTACCCTAAAACTTCCATAATAGAAGATAGATCGGGAGTTTCACCGCCGCAAGCCTCCAGAACCACCAAAAACAAATCGGGACCCCTTTCCGGTACCCTGCGGGAGGGGGGTCCATCTCTGGTGGCCATCTTCATCATCCCGGCGCTCTCCATGACGAGGAGGGAGTAGTTCACCCTCGGGGCTGAGGGTATGTACCAGTAGCTATGTGTTTGATCTCTCTCTCTCTCGTGTTCTCGACTTCACACGATCTTGATGTATCACGAGCTTTGCTATTATAGTTGGATCTTATGTTTCTTCTCCCCCTCTTCTCTCTTGTAATGGATTGAGATTCCCCTTTGAAGTTATGTTATCGGATTGAGTCTTTAAAGATTTGAGAACACTTGATGTATGTCTTGGTGATCAACTTGCGGGTTTCGTGACATTGGGAACCTATGCATAGGGGTTGGCACACGTTCTCGTCGTGATTCTCCGGTAGAAACTTTGGGGCACTCTTTGTAGCACTTTTATGTTGGTTGGATGAATCTGAGATTGTGTGATGCATATCGTATAATCATGCCCACGGATACTTGAGGTGACAATGGACTATCTAGCTGACATTAGGGTTTTGGTTGATTTGTATCTTAAGGTGTGATTCTAGTACGAACTCTTTTATAGATCGATCCGAAAGAATAGCTTTGTGGTGGTTTCGTACCCGACCATAATCTCTATGTTTGTTCTCCGCTATTAGTGTCTTTGGAGTGACTCTTTGTTGCATGTTGAGGGATTGTCATATGTTCTATCTATGTTATTATTGTTGAGAGAACTTGCACTAGTGAAAGTATGAACCCTAGGCCTTGTTTCCTATCATTGCAATACCGTTTACGCTCACTTTTACCGCTTGTTACCTTGCTGTTTTTATTATTTCAGATTACAAAAATCCATATCTACCATCCATATTGCACTTGTATCACCATCTCTTCGCCGAACTAGTGCACCTATACAATTTACCATTGTATTGGGTGTGTTGGGTGAAGGAAATATGCCCTATAGGCAATAATAAAGTTATTATTTATTTCCTTATAATCATGATAAATGTTTATTATTCATGCTAGAATTGTATTAACCGGAAACATAATACATGTGTGAATACATAGACAAACAAAGTGTCACTAGTATACCTCTACTTGACTAGCTCGTTAATCAAAGATGGTTATGTTTCCTAACCATGAACAATGAGTTATTATTTGATTAATGGGATCACATCATTAAGAGAATGATCTGATTGACATGACCCATTCCATTAGCTTAGCACCCGATCGTTTAGTATGTTGCTATTGCTTTCTTCATGACTTATACATGTTCCTATAACTATGAGATTATGCAACTCCTGTTTACCGGAGGAACACTTTGGGTGCTACAAAACGTCACAACGTAACTAGGTGATTATAAAGGAGTACTACAGGTGTCTCCAAAGGTACATGTTGGGTTGGCGTATTTCGAGATTAGGTTTTGTCACTCTGATTGTCGGAGAGGTATCTCTGGGCCCTCTCGGTAATGCACATCACTTAAGCCTTGCAAGCATTGCAACTAATAAGTTAGTTGCGGGATGATGTATTACAGAATGAGTAAAGAGACTTGCCGGTAACGAGATTGAACTAGGTATTTGGAATACCGACGATCGAATCTCGGGCAAGTAACATACCGATGACAAAGGGAACGACGTATGTTGTTATGCGGTCTAACCGATAAAGATCTTCTTAGAATATGTAGGAGCCAATATGGGCATCCAGGTCCCGCTATTGGTTATTGACCGGAGACGTGTCTCGGTCATGTCTACATTGTTCTCGAACCCGTAGGGTCCGCACGCTTAAGGTTACGATGATAGTTATATTATGAGTTTATGCATTTTGATGTACCGAAGGTTGTTTGGAGTCCCGGATGTGATCATGGACATGACGAGGAGTCTCGAAATGGTCGAGACATAAAGATTGATATATTGGAAGCCTATGTTTGGATATCAGAAGTGTTCCGGGTGAAATTGGGATTTTACCGGAGTACCAGGAGGTTACCGGAACCCCCCGGGAGCTATATGGGCCTTAGTGGGATTTAGTGGAAAAGAGAAGGGGCAGCCCAAGATGGGCCGCGCGCCTCCCCCTCCCCTAGTCCTATTAGGACAAGGAGAGGTGGCCGGCCCCCCCTCTCTCTTTTCCCCCTCCGCGAATCCTATTCCAACTAGGATTGGGGGGGGGGGGGAATCCTACTCCCAGAGGGAGTAGGACTCTCCTGGCGCACCCTCCTTGGCCGGCCAGCCTCCCCCCCTTAGTCCTTTATATACGGAGGCAGGGGCACCCCAGAGACACACAAGTTGATCCACGTGATCTATTCCTTAGCCGTGTGCTGCGCCCCCAGCCACCATAGTCCTCGATAATATTGTAGCGGTGCTTAGGCGAAGCCCTGCAGCAATAGCACGTCAAGATCATCACCACGCCGTCGTGCTGACGGAACTCTTCCCCGACACTTTGCTGGATCGGAGTCCGGGGATCGTCATCGAGCTGAACGTGTGCTAGAACTCGGAGGTGCCGTAGTTTCGGTGCTTGATCGGTCGGATCGTGAAGACGTACGACTACATCAACCAAACGCTTCCGTTGTCGATCTACTAGGTATGTAGATCATACTCTCCCCTCTCGTTGCTATGCATCACATGATCTTGCGTGTGCGTAGGAATTTTTTTTGAAATTACTACGAAACCCAACAGTGGCATCCGAGCCTAGGTTTTATATGTTGATGTTATATGCACGAGTAGAACACAAGTGAGTTGTGGGCGATATAAGTCATACTGCCTACCAGCATGTCATACTTTGGTTCAGCGGTATTGTTGGATGAAGCGGCCCAGACCGACATTACGTGTACGCTTACGCGAGACCGGTTCTCCTGACGTGCTTTGCACAGAGGTGGCTTGTGGGTGACAGTTTCTCCAACTTTAGTTGAACTGAGTATGGCTACGCCTGGTCCTTGCGAAGGTTAAAACGGAGTCAAATTGACAAACTATCGTTGTGGTTTTGATGCGTAGGTGAGATTGGTTCTTATTTAAGCCCGTAGCAGCCACGTAAAACTTGCAACAACAAAGTAGAGGACGTCTAACTTGTTTTTGCAGGGCATGTTGGGATGTGATATGGTCAAGGCATGATGCTGAATTTTATTGTATGAGATGATCATGTTTTGTAACCGAGTTATCGGCAACCGGCAGGAGCCATATAGTTGTCGCTTTATTGTATGCAATGCAATCGCGATGTAATGCTTTACTTTATCGCTAAACGGTAGCGATAGTCGTGGAAGCATAAGCTTGGCGAGACGACAACGATGCTACGATGGAGATCAAGGTGTCACGCCGATGATGATGGTGATCACGACGGTGCTTCGGAGATGGAGATCACAAGCACAAGATGATGATGACCATATCATATCACTTATATTGATTGCATGTGATGTTTATCTTTTATGCATCTTATCTTGCTTTGATTGACGGTAGCATTATAAGATGATCTCTCACTAATTATCAAGAAGTGTTCTCCCTGAGTATGCACCGTTGCGAAAGTTCTTTGTGCTGAGACACTACGTGATGATCGGGTGTGATAGGTTCTACGTTCAAATACAACGGGTGCAAAACAGTTGCACACGCGGAATACTCAGGTTATACTTGACGAGCCAAGCATATACAGATATGGCCTCGGAACACGGAGACCGAAAGGTCGAGCGTGAATCATATAGTAGATATGATCAACATAAAGATGTTCACCAATGAAACTACTCCATCTCACGTGATGATCGGACATGGTTTAGTTGATTTGGATCACGTGATCACTTAGAGGATTAGAGGGATGTCTATCTAAGTGGGAGTTCTTAAGTAATATGATTAAATTGAACTTAAATTTATCATGAACTTAGTCCTGGTAGTATTTTGCAAATCATGTTGTAGATCAATAGCTCGCGTTGTTGCTCCCCTGTATTTATTTTGATATGTTCCTAGAGAAAATTGTGTTGAAAGATGTTAGTAGCAAAGATGCGGATTGGATCCGTGATCTGAGGTTTATCCTCATTGCTGCACAGAAGAATTATGTCCTTGATGCACCGCTAGGAGACAAACCTATTGCAGGAGCAGATGCAGACGTTATGAATGTTTCGCTAGCTCAATATGATGGCTACATGATAGTTTAGTGCACCATGCTTAATGGCTTAGAATTGGGACTTCAAAGATGTTTTGAACGTCATGGACCATATGAGATGTTCCAGGAGTTGAAGTTAATATTTCAAGCAAATACCCGAGTTGAGAGATATGAAGTCTCCAACAAGTTCTATAGCTAAAAGATGGAGGAGAATCGCTCAACTAGTGAGCATGTGCTCAGATTGTCTGGGTACTACAATCGCTTGAATCAAGTGGGAGTTAATCTTCCAGATAAGATAGTGATTGACAAAATTCTCTAGTCACCATCACCAAGTTAGTAGAACTTCGTGATGAACTATAGTATGCAAGGGATGACGAAAACGAATCCCGAGCTTTTCATGATGATGAAATCGATGAAGGTAGAAATCAAGAAAGAGCATCAAGTGTTGATGGTTGACAAGATCACTAGTTTCAAGAAAAGGGCAAAGGGAAGAAGGGGAACTTCAAGAAGAACGGCAAGCAAGTTGCTGCTCAAGTGAAGAAGCCCAAGTCTGGTCCTAAGCCTGAGACTAAGTGCTTCTACTGCAAAGGGACTGGTCACTGGAAGCGGAACTGCCCCAAGTGATTGGCAGATAAGAAGGATGGCAAAGTGAACATAAGTATATTTGATATACATGCTATTGATGTGTACTTTACTAGTGTTTATAGCAACCCCTCAGTATTTGATACTAGTTCAGTTGCTAAGATTAGTAACTCGAAACGGGAGTTGCAGAATAAACAGAGACTAGTTAAGGGTGAAGTGACGATGTGTGTTGGAAGTGGTTCCAAGATTGATATGATCATCATCGCACACTCCCTATAAATTCGGGATTAGTGTTGAACCTAAATAAGTGTTATTTGGTGTTTACGTTGAGCATGAATATGATTTGATCATGTTTATTGTAATACGGTTATTCATTTAAGTAAGAGAATAAATTGTTGTTCTGTTTACATGAATAAAACCTTATATGGTTACACACCCAATGAAAATAGTTCGTTGGATCTCGAACGTAGTGATACACATAATCATAATATTGAAACCAAAAGATGCAAAGTTAATAATGATAGTGCAACTTGTTTGTAGCACTGCCGTTTAGGTCATATTGGTGTAAAGCGCATGAAGAAACTCCATGCTGATGGGCTTTTGGAATCACTTGATTATGAATCAGTTGATGCTTGCGAACCATGCCTCATGGGCAAGATGACTAAAACTCTGTTCTTCGGAACAATGGAGCGAGCAACAGATTTGTTGGAAATCATACATACTGATGTATGTGGTCCGATGAATATTGAGGCTCGCGATAGGTATCATTATTTTCTGATCTTCACAGATGATTTGAGCAGATATGAGTATATCTACTTAATGAAACACAAGTCTGAAACATTTGAAAAGTTCAAAGAATTTCAGAGTGAAGTTGAAAATCATCGTAACAAGAAAATAAAGTTTCTACGATCTGATCGTGGAGGAGAATATTTGAGTTACGAGTTTGGTGTACATTTGAAAAATTGTGGAATAGTTTCGCAACTCACGCCACCCGGAACACCTCAGCGTAATGTTGTGTCCGAACGTCATAACCGTACTTTATTGGATATAGTGCAATCTATGATGTCTCTTACCGATCTACCACTATCATTTTGGGGATATGCATTAGAAACAGCTGCATTCACGTTAAATAGGGCACCATCTAAATCCGTTGAGACGACACCGTATGAACTATGGTTTGGCAAGAAACCTAAGCTGTTGTTTCTTAAAGTTTGAGGTTGCAATGGTTATGTGAAAAAGTTTCAACCTGATAAGCTCAAACCCAAATCGGAGAAATGTGTCTTCATAGGATATCCAAAGGAAACTATTGGATATACCTTCTATCACAGATCCGAAGGCAAGACTTTTGTTGCTAAATTCGGAAACTTTCTAGAGAAGGAGTTTCTCTCGAAAGAAGTGAGTGGGAGGAAAGTAGAAAACTTGATAAGGTAATTGTACCTTCTCCCTTATTGAAAAGTAGTTCATCACAGAAATCTGTTCTTGTGACTACTACACCAATTAGTGAGGAAGATAATGATGATGATCATGTAACTTCAGATCAAGTTACTACCGAATCTCGTAGGTAAACCAGAGTAAGATCCGCACCAGAGTGGTACGGTAATCCTGTTCTAGAAGTCATGCTACTAGATCATGATGAACTTACGAACTATGAAGAAGCGATGATGAGCCCAGATTCCGCAAAGTGGCTTGAAGCCATGAAATCTGAGATGGGATCCATGTATGAGAACAAAGTATGGACTTTGGTTGACTTGCCCGATGATCGGCAAGCAATTGAGAATAAATGGATCTTCAAGATGAAGACGGACGCTGATAGTAGTGTTACTATCTACAAAGCTAGAATTGTCGCAAAAGGTTTTCGACAAGTTCAAGGTGCTGACTACGATGAGATTTTCTCACTCGTATCTATGCTTAAGTCTGTCCGAATCATGTTAGCAATTGCCGCATTTTATGAAATCTGGCAAATGGATAAACAAAACTGCATTCCTCAATGGATTTACTAAAGAAGAGTTGTATACGATGCAACTAGAAGGTTTTGTCGATCCTAAAGGTGTTAACTAAATATGCAAGCTCCAGCGATCCATCTATGGACTGGTGCAAGAATCTCGGAGTTGGAATATATGCTTTGATAAGTTGATCAAAGCATATAGTTTTATACAGACTTGCGGTGAAGCCTGTATTTACAAGAAAGTGAGTGGGAGCACTACAACATTTCTGATAAGTATATGTGAATGACATATTGTTGATCGGAAATAATGTAGAATTATTCTGCAAAGCATAAAGGAGTGTTTGAAAGGAGTTTTTCAAAGAAAGACTTCGGTAAAGCTGCTTACATATTGAGCTTCAAGATCTATAGAGATAGATCAAGACGCTTGATAAGTTTTTTCAATGAGTACATACCTTGACAAGATTTTGAAGTAGTTCAAAATGGAGCGGTCAAAGAAAGAGTTCTTGCCTGTATTACAAGGTGTGAAGTTGAGTAAGACTCAAAGCCCGACCACGGCAGAAGATAGAAAGAGAATGAAAGTCATTCCCTATGCCTTGGCCATAGGTTCTATAAAGTATGTCATGCTGTGTACCAGATCTATTGTATACCCTGCACTGATTTGGCAAGGGAGTACAATAGTGATCTAGGAGTAGATCACTGGACAGCGGTCAAAATTATCCTTAGTGGAATAAGGAAATATTTCTCAATTATGGAGGTGACAAAAAGGTTCGTCGTAAAATTTTTACGTCGATGCAAGTTTTGACACAGATCTGGATGACTCTAAGTCTCGATCTAGATACATATTGAAAGTGGGAGCAATAAGCTAGAGTAGCTCCGTGCAGAGCATTATTGACATAGAAATTCGCAAAATACTTACGGATCTGAATGTTGCAGACCCGTTGACTAAAATTATCTCACAAGCAAAACATGATCACACCTTAGTACTCTTTGGGTGTTAATCACATTGCGATGTGAACTAGATTACTGACTCTAGTAAACCCTTTTGGGTGTTGATCACATATCGATGTGAACTATGGGTGTTAATCACATGGTGATGTGAACTATTGCTGTTAAATCACATGGCGATGTGAACTAGATTATTGACTCTAGTGCAAGTGGGAGACTGAAGGAAATATGCCCTAGAGGCAATAATAAAGTTATTATTTATTTCCTTATAATCATGATAAATGTTTATTATTCATACTAGAATTGTATTAACCGGAAACATAATACATGTGTGAATACATAGACAAACAAAGTGTCACTAGTATACCTCTACTTGACTAGCTCGTTAATCAAAGATGGTTATGTTTCCTAACCATGAACAATGAGTTGTTATTTGATTAACGAGATCACATCATTAAGAGAATGATCTGATTGACATGACCCATTCCATTAGCTTAGCACCCAATCGTTTAGTATGTTGCTATTGCTTTCTTCATGACTTATACATGTTCCTATAACTATGAGATTATGCAACTCCCGTTTACCGGAGGAACACTTTGGGTGCTACCAAACGTCACGACGTAACTGGGTGATTATAAAGGAGTACTACAGGTGTCTCCAAAGGTACATGTTGGGTTGGCGTATTTCAAGATTAGGTTTTGTCACTCTGATTGTCGGAGAGGTATCTCTGGGCCCTCTCGGTAATGCACATCACTTAAGCCTTGCAAGCATTGCAACAAATAAGTTAGTTGCGGGATGATGTATTACAGAACGAGTAAAGAGACCTGCCGGTAATGAGATTGAACTAGGTATTTGGAATACCGACGATCGAATCTCGGGCAAGTAACATACCGATGACAAAGGGAACAATGTATGTTGTCATGCGGTCTGACCGATAAAGATCTTCATAGAATATGTAGGAGCCAATATGGGCATCCAGGTCCCTCTATTGGTTATTGACCGGAGACGTGTCTCGGTCATGTCTACATTGTTCTCGAACCCGTAGGGTCCGCACGCTTAAGGTTACGATGATAGTTATATTATGAGTTTATGCATTTTGATGTACCGAAGGTTGTTCGGAGTCCCGGATGTGACCACGGACATGACGAGGAGTCTCGAAATGGTCGAGACATAAATATTGATATATTGGAAGCCTATGTTTGGATATCGGAAGTGTTTCGGGTGAAATCGGGATTTTACCGGAGTACCGGGAGGTTACCGGAACGCCCCGGGAGCTATATGGGCCTTAGTGGGCTTTAGTGGAAAAGAGAAGGGGCAACCCAAGATGGGCCGCGCGCCTCCCCCCTCCCCTAGTCCTATTAGGACAAGGAGAGGTGGTCGGCCCCCCCTCTCTCTTTTCCCCCTCCGCGAATCCTATTCCAACTAGGATTGGGGGGGGGGGGATCCTACTCCCAGAGGGAGTAGGACTCTCCTGGCGCACCCTCCTTGGCCGGCCAGCCTTCCCCCCCTTAGTCCTTTATATACGGAGGCAGGGGCACCCCAGAGACACACAAGTTGATCCACGTGATCTATTCCTTAGCCGTGTGCGGCGCCCCCAGCCACCATAGTCCTCGATAATATTGTAGCGGTGCTTAGGCGAAGCCCTGCAGCAATAGCACGTCAAGATCGTCACCACACCGTCGTGCTGACGGAACTCTTCCCCGACACTTTGCTGGATCGGAGTCTGGGGATCGTCATCGAGCTGAACGTGTGCTAGAACTCGGAGGTGCCATAGTTTCGGTGCTTGATCGGTCGGATCGTGAAGACGTACGACTACATCAACCAAACGCTTCCGTTGTTGATCTACTAGGTATGTAGATCATACTCTCCCCTCTCGTTGCTATGCATCACATGATCTTGCGTGTGCGTAGGAATTTTTTTTGAAATTACTACGAAACCCAACATTGGGGACACAAGAGACTCTTTGTTATTTGGTTGCAGGGTTGCTTGAGAGAGACCATCTTCCTCCTACGCCTCTCGCGGATTGATAAACCTTAGGTCATCCACTTGAGGGAAATTTGCTACTATCCTACAAACCTGTGCACTTGCAGGCCCAACAACGTCTACAAGAAGAAGGTTGTGTAGTAGACATCAAGCTCTTTTCTGGCGCCGTTGCCGGGGAGGCTAGGTAAGTGAAGGTATATCTTTAGATCTTGCAATCGCATCTTTTTGTTTCTTGTTTTAGCACTAGTTTATATTATAAAAGAAAACTACCAAAAAAATAGAATTGAGTTTGTCTCATACGCTTCATCTTTTTAATATCTTTCGTGAGAATGATGGGAAGGAAAATTGTGCTCAAGTGCTAGAAGAAGAAATATATAAAATGTTTGGCACTAAATCTTTGTATGATGAGCATGATTGCAATGTTGTTAGTATGAATTCTTTGTATATCCATGATGCTAATGATATGCAAAGCCACAAGCTTGGGGAAGCTATGTTTCATGAATATGATATTTTTTGTCCCCCAAGCTGTGATGAGCAAATTCACTATGGTGAAAGCATGCCTCCTGTCTATGATGATTATTGTGATGGCACGTATGCTTTAAAGAATAATGATAACCATGAAAATTGTCATCTTGATCTTAATTCTCAATCATATGATAGTTATTTTGTTGAGTATACTCCCACTATCCCGAATGAGAATAATTTTGCTTATGTGGAGAGTAATAAAATTTCTATGCAAATAGATTATGAAAAGAATGCTTTAGGTGCTGGTTATATTGTTGAATTCATTCATGATGCTACTGAACATTATTATGAGAGAGGATCATATGCTTCTACATATTGCAATAATATCAAGTTTCCTCTCTATGTGCTTAAAATCTTGAAGTTATGCTTGTTTTACCTTCCTATGCAAGTTGATTATTGTTCCCATAAGTTGTTTGCTCACAAAATCCCTATGCATAGGAAGTGGGTTAGGCTTAAATGTGCTAGACATATTCTTCATGATGCTCTCTTTATGTTTCAATTCTTATCTTTGATGTGAGCATCATTGAAATCATCATGCCTAGCTAGGGGCGTTAAACAATAGCGCTTGTTGGGAGGCAACTCAATTCTATTTTAGTTTCTTGCTTTTTGGTTCTGTTTAGTAATAAATAATCTATCTAGCCTCTGTTTAGATGTGGTTTTATGTTTTAATTAGTGTTTGTGCCAAGTAGAACCTTTGGGAAGACTTGGGTGAAGTCTTTATGATCATGCTGTGAAAAACAGAAACTTTAGCGCTCACGAGATTAGCTATAACTTTTTACTGGAGAGTGCTATTTAGTTGATTCTTTTTGCATATGATTACTAGACAAATTCCTCAGATCCACCAATTTATTTTAGAATTTTTGGAGTTCCAGAAGTTTGCGTTAGTTACAGATTACTACAGACTGTTCAGTTTTTGACAGATTCTGTTTTCATTGTGTTGTTTGCTTATTTTGATGAATCTATGGCTAGTAAAATAGTTTATAAACCATAGAGAAGTTGGAATACAGTAGGTTTAACACCAATATAAATAAATAATGAGTTCATTACAGTACCTTGAAGTGGTGTTTTGTTTTCTTTCGCTAACGGAGCTCACGAGTTTTCTGTTAAGTTTTGTGTTGTGAAGTTTTCTAGTTTTGGGTAAAGATTCGATGGACTATGGAATAAGGAGTGGCAAGAGACTAAGCTTGGGGATGCCCAAGGCACCCCAAGGTAATATTCAAGGATAAACAAGAGCCTAAGCTTGGGGATGCCCCGGATGGCATCCCCTCTTTCGTCTTCGTTCATCAGTAACTTTACTTGGAGCTATATTTTTATTCACCACATGATATGTGTTTTACTTGGAGCGTCATTTTATTTTCTTTAGCTTTGCTTGCTGTTTGAATAAAGTATCAAGATCTGAAATTCCTAAATGGGAGAGTCTTCGCATAGTTACATAATTATTTAGCTACTCATTGATCTTCACTTATATCTTTCGGAGTAGTTTGTCATTTGCTCTAGTACTTCACTTATATCTTTTAGAGCACGGTGGTGGATTTATTTTGAAGAAATAGATGAACTCTCATGCTTCACTTATATTATTTTGAGAGTCTTAAATAGCATGGTAATTTGCTTAATGTTAATATACTTAGTGTTCAAGATATGTGAAACTTTCTTTTGAGTGAATTTAATACTAAGATAAATCTAATGCTTAATAATTATTTTAAGATATGGAGGTAATAATATCAAAGTCTTGCTAGTTGAGTAGTTGTGAATTTGAGAAATACTTGCGTTGAAGTTTGCAAGTCCCGTAGCATGCACGTATGGGTAAAGTTGTGTAACAAATTTGAAGCATGAAGTGTACCTGGCTTGTGCATCCTTATGAGTGGCGGTCGGGGATGAGCGATGGTCTTTTCCTACCAATATATCCCCCTAGGGGCATGCGTAGTAGTACTTTGCTTCGAGGGCTAATAAACTTTTGCAATAAGTATATGAGTTCTTTATGACTAATGTGAGTCCATGGATTATACGCACTTTTACCTTTCCGCATTTGCTAGCCTCTTCGGTACTGTGCATTGCCCTTTCTCACCTTGAGAGTTAGTGCAAACTTCGCCGGTGCATCCAAACCCCGTGATACGATACGCTCTATCACACATAAACCTCCTTATATCTTCCTTAAAAAGCCACCATACCTACCTATCATGGCATTTCCATAGCCATTCCGAGATATATTGCCATGCAACTTCCATCATCATTATTATGACATACATTACTTTTGTCATATTTCCATTGCATGATCCTGTAGTTGACATCATATTTGTGGCAAAGCCACCATGCATTATTTTCTATACATGTCACTCTTGATTCATTGCACCATCCCGGTACACCGCCGGAGGCATTCATATAGAGTCATATTTTGTTCTAAGTTTCGAGTTGTAAGAAAAATAAAAGTGTGATGATCATCATTATTAGAGCATTGTCCCAAGTGAGGAAAGGATGATGGAGACTATGATTCCCCCATAAGTCGGGATGAGACTCCGGAAGGAAAAAAAGAGAGAAAGGCCAAAAAAAGAAAGGCCCAAAAAATGAGAGAAAAAGAGAGAAGGGACAATGCTACTATCCTTTTACCACACTTGTGCTTCAAAGTAGCACCTTGTTCTTCATGTAGTGGGTCTCATATATTGTGCTTCAAAATAGCACTAAGATCTTCATGATAGAGAGTCTCTCATTTTGTCACTTTCATATACTAGTGGGAATTTTTCATTATAGAACTTGGCTTGTATATTCCTACGATGGGCTTCCTCAAATGCCCTAGGTCTTCATGAGCAAGCAAGTTGGATGCACACCCACTAGTTTTCTTTTGTAGAGCTTTCATATACTTATAGCTCTAGTGCATCCGTTGCATGGCAATCCCTACTCCTTGCATTGACATCAATTGATGGGCATCTCCATAGCCCGTTGATTAGCCTCGTCGATGTGAGACTTTCTCGTTTTTTGTATTCTCCACACAATCCCCATCATCATATTCTATTCCACCTATAGTGCTATATCCATGGCTTGCGCTCATGTATTGCGTGAGGGTTGAAAAAGCTGAAGCGCGTCAAAAAGTATGAAACAATTGCTTGGCTTGTCATCGGGGGTATAGAAGTTGGGAACATCTTTGTGTGACGAAAATGAAGCATAGCCTAACCATATGATTTTGTAGGGATGAACTTTCTTTGGCCATGCTATTTTGAGATGACATAATTGCTTGATTAGTATGCTTGAAGTATTATTATTTTTATGCCAATATGAACTTTTATCTTGAATCTTTCGGATCTGAATATTCATATCACAAGTAAGAAGAATTACATTGAAATTATGCCAAAGTATCACTCCGCATAAAAAATTATCTTTTTTATCATTTACCCTACTCGAGGACGAGCAGGAATTAAGCTTGGGGATGCTTGATACGTCTCCAACGTATCTATAATTTTTGATTGCTCCATGCTACTTTATCTACTGTTTTAGGCAATATTGGGATTTATTATCCACTTTTATATTATTTTTGGGACTAACCTATTAACCGGAGGCCCAGCCCAGATTTGCTGTTTTATGCCTATTTCAGTATTTCGAGGAAAAGGAATATCAGACGGAGTCAAAACGGAACGAAATCAACTGGAGAAGTTAATTTTGGAAGGAAACCAACCAGATGGGCTTGGAGTGCATGTCAGGGGATCCCCGGGCTGCCCATGACGGTGGGGGGCGAGCCCGTCCCCCCTGGACGCGCCCCCTACCTCGTGAGCCCCCTGGAGGTCCACCGACGTATCCCTTTCACCCATATATATCGTCGTACACTAAAACTTCCATAACAGAAGATAGATCGGGAGTTTCGCCGCCGCAAGCCTCCAGAACCACCAAAAACCAATCGGGACCCCTTTCCGGTACCCTGCCGGAGGGGGATCCATCTCCGGTGGCCATCTTCATCATCCCGGCGTTCTCCATGACGAGGAGGGAGTAGTTCACCCTCGGGGCTGAGGGTATGTACCAGTAGCTATTGTTTGATCTCTCTCTCTCTCTCTCGTGTTCTCGACTTCACACGATCTTGATGTATCACGAGCTTTGCTATTATAGTTGGATCTTATGTTTCTTCTCCCCTCTTCTCTCTTGTAATGGATTGAGATTCCCCTTTGAAGTTATGTCATCGGATTGAGTCTTTAAAGATTTGAGAACACTTGATGTATGTCTTGGTGATCAACTTGCGGGTTTCGTGACATTGGGAACCTATGCATAGGGGTTGGCACACGTTTTCGTCGTGATTCTCCAGTAGAAACTTTGGGGCACTCTTTGTAGCACTTTTATGTTGGTTGGATGAATCTGAGATTGTGTGATGCATATCGTATAATCATGCCCACGGATACTTGAGGTGACAATGGACTATCTAGCTGACATTAGGGTTTTGGTTGATTTGTATCTTAAGGTGTTATTCTAGTATGAACTCTTTTATAGATCGATCCGAAAGAATAGCTTTGTGGTGGTTTCGTACCCGACCATAATCTCTACGTTTTTTCTCCGCTATTAGTATCTTTGGAGTGACTCTTTGTTGCATGTTGAGGGATTGTCATATGTTCTATCTATGTTATTATTGTTGAGAGAACTTGCACTAGTGAAAGTATGAACCCTAGGCCTTGTTTCCTATCATTGCAATACCGTTTACGCTCACTTTACCGCTTGTTACCTTGCTGTTTTTATTATTTCAGATTACAAAAATCCATATCTACCATCCATATTGCACTTGTATCACCATCTCTTCGCCGAACTAGTGCACCTATACAATTTACCATTGTATTGGGTGTGTTGGGGACACAAGAGACTCTTTGTTATTTGGTTGCAGGCTTGCTTGAGAGGGACCATCTTCCTCCTACGCCTCTCGCGGATTGATAAACCTTAGGTCATCCACTTGAGGGAAATTTACTACTGTCCTACAAACATGTGCACTTGCAGGCCCAACAGCATCTACAAGAAGAAGGTTGTGTAGTAGATATCACATATTTGTCGGTAGCATCGCCCTACCTACCAGATGCACCCTCCTCGAGATATCCTTAGGTGAAGGTGGCCCGTCCTGAGCACGGATCGTACTCGGTGCCGGCTGGCTCGCACCGACGCCCTTGTTAGTCTTCCGTTTCCGTCCCTTCTTCTTGATCTGCTGTAATGGGACCGAGTTCTGCTCACAGACCGCCTTCTTGAGCATGTTGGGGTTGATAATATTTCGCACCTCAGCTATATGAGGCTCGGTGAAGGCGGCAGCTGGAGGCGTCTCCTGAGAACTGAACGCCAGATGACGCCTGTTGCAATTGCGTTCTCTCCGCCGTAACAGCTAGATCGCAGTCGTCTTGGTTGGGTTCTTGAGAAGGAGGCCCGCAGAACTCGTCACCGTACCCATGTTCGGCAAAGTACTTATCAATGTTGGTAAATGTAACGTCGTCGTTGTCTCATCGTCCGAATCCTGTGCCATATGCATGTCCGGATCCTGTGCCATAGGGATGTCCGGCATGTCCGGTAGCGTTGCGGCGTTCTTGCCATGGCTTGGCGCCGGCACGACTGGCGGTCTTGTCTGTGGGGTGGTGTCCCCCGCCCCCAAACGAATCTGGCTCTTCGGCCAAAGCAGGGGCCAGCTTACGCAGGCGCTGAGGGTCATCACATCGTCTTCGTCGGCCCTAGCGGGTCGAATCAGAGGTAACACCTCGTCGCAGCCTGGCAACACCCGAACTTGTTCAACCCTATACAAGGTGGGTGGCATCGGATTACCGTGGAACACGCGGTTGCCCAGTTGAACGATTCTGCCCTTGGCGACATCGACCAACTCGCCGCCCACGAAGTGCAGGAGAGTGCAAGGAACGTCGGCGGCACCCTGCGAAAACATGTAGGGCGTCAGGGATGCCCAGTAAAAGGCAAGGAGATGAAGTCATCGGCCGAGAGGCTTAGTTACCATGATGCCGTCGAGCTCGGCTAATGTCGAGGCACCGCCAACGGCGGGCGTGCAACTGACGGAGGGGCCGCTTGCTGGCGAGGTGCCAGCCGGCGTACACCCGGGTGCATTAAGCTCCAATGCCCGTGCCGGCGCCGAAGACACGGATACCGCCTCCGGCGGAGACACCAATGGCGCCGCCTGCGCGTTGTGCGAGTTGCTGGCCGTGAAGCTGGGAACCGGGGGAGGCCCCTGTTGGCCGCCCGCAATCCACGTCGTCAGCCCATGAATCAACATAGGCACCATGGTGGTGAGCGTCGTTCCCAGTTGTTGTTGGACTTGCTCTTGGACAATCTCCGGAATCCGCGCCACTTGTGCCTTGAGTGCTTCAACCTCGCGTGGCTGGATTTCCGTGCTGGTCTTTTTCTCCTTTCGCCCACCAGCGGTATAGTATGATGACCATTTTGTGGACAAGCCTTTGCCGGCCACACAACCAGTTGACGACGGCTTACTGAGCTTATCCTTGTTTTTCATTACGTTCAACGCCCTATTTAAGGGGTGTCGAAAGGGGAGCTCTGAGACGACCCCGCGCTACTTCTTTCAGTGTCCTGCGGAAGGAACGTGAACCATTTAGAAATATTGGGGATTAATTAGAATGCAACCATATGGAGCTAATTACGCGGGGGTGTATTCCTTACCAGAACAAGCTCAAGCGCTCTGGTCTTCGGATCCGTGGTAAGCTCCTTTGTTACCGGGTCCTCCTTGTACCGGGCCCTGAGAAAGTTCCTGGTCTACTTGTCACGGTATTTCTCGAAGCGGGGTGGTAGGCCTTGCTCGGCACGCTACGCGTCCTCCTTGTCCCATATAGGCTCCGCCACTCCGTAACCGCCGGGACCGAGTTGGTGGACCCCTAAGTTCAACTGCCGAATTTCTTTCCCCCACTGACTTGATTCGGAGGTTGCGCTGCTCTCGCACTTGATCTTGAACTCCTTGTAGTCATCTTCCCTGATCAAAGGATATTTCGCCTTGATCTTCTCATAACTATCACCTTTTTCAATCATTGCCTTCACCGTGCTTCTTCAAGTAGACAGGGCCGTGCTCATCCTCGTGAGGGCGGCACTGTTCACTTTGTTCCCTGAGAGGCGTGTGTTTGCAAAGTCAGCGGAGAACTTGTATCGTTTGTGCAGCTTCGTGAAGAGGAGGCTGCGCAAATTCCCTCGGTCCTTATGCCTTAGGTTCTCGGTGTTGATCGAGATGGTGCTCCGGAGAATGCACCCGAGCTGAACCGAGTACCCATTGACTACTTCTTTGGGCGTCGTTGGATGCCCGTCGGAGTTCACTTCAGTACATTCCTCCTTGACGGTGCCGAGCACGCTCGGGCGCCAGTCCTTCCGTTGCCTCTTCGGTTGGTTGCCATCTGTGCGTGCGCCGCCATCATCAGTGGTGGCATCCTCGGCGGCACCATCAGTGGTGTCATCCCCGACGCCACTAGGGGTTGTGTAGTCAGGATCGGTGTCTTCCGCGGCGTCCTCCTAGCGGTGAGGTTCTTCCTCCAACTCCTAGGACAGCTCCCAGAATTGCTTGCCACCCGAACCGCTGGCCTCATCGTTGTGGGCCATGTTTCGCTCTAAATAGGAAAAAAGTTTGGTCAAAAAGTTGGTTATTGTCAAGGAACACGATCATGGTCTCATCATTTAGGGTTTGTCGACACCGAGGCATCCTAAAAGCTAAGCTTTTATCATTTAGGGTTTGTCGACGCCGAGGCACCCTAAAAGCCTAAGCGTACATCATTTAGGTTCTCATCGACACCGAGGCACCCTATAGAAGCCAAGGTTTCATCATTTAGGTTGGGCCTAATCACTTGGCTCTATTGCCACCTATGGTTTAATGCAGCAAGAATGGCGGGGCAGTTGATCCTACTTAATTAAGTACTAAGATACCCTGGCCCATGCATTAGTCGCAGGTACCCCATATGTCCTATTTTGAGCAAAGTCATGCTAAAATTCACGGAAAATTTCAGCATGACATTTGCTGAAAATAGGACATATGGAGTACCCGAATTTGCCGGAACGGAAGTTCATCGACATTCCGGCAAACTCAAGGGCCTCTCGGGGTACCTGCAAAATCATCACGACACGATGGTCAGAGACAAAACCCAGCAAAATAGCAAAGTTACTGACGTGTTCAACAACTCCACTGAAAATGAGAGCTGAAAGATGCAGGGAGCTCAAACAGCTCCGAAAAATCAATCCATCTAGCATTTCAGGTCTTTCTAGAAATACCTTTAACATCAGTATCAGTATGATTATAGAGTCAACATCAGTATGATTTATAGAGTCAAATACCTTTAACGAGGGATACAAATAATTTTCATTTTCATATTTTAAGAACTATAAATAAACCATCCACTAAGTATAATCAAGGTAATCAACCATTCCCATAAAACAAGACAAGTTTTATTCAGTAGTTTTATTCAGTACTGCTAATATGGTTGGAGATTACTGAAAGTACCAGAATGTACTAATTACTAAGTAGCCTAGTAGTGCAGAGAAGAAGAACAAGAATGGTAAGAACTGGGCATAATTCATGGACAAAAAATTAAGATATATGCAGGGCTGCAAACTTCAGTCCGCAATGGACAACTTTAGTCTTAACAACATTTTATCAGATATGTTCTTCAATAAGAATTTCTAGACGTGAGCTACAATAGCCTCTTTCTATAAAAATTACTCGGAGATAAATTCCTAAGATCCTAATATGATAAAACTAGCGTACTAGGATAAATATAACGATTGTGTGATACCAATACCAGAAAAGCCTCAGGAAAGCAGAAAAGCCCCAGAAAAGCAGAAATTGTTAGATGGATTAAAGTTGTATTTACAATCAAACTGCCCGTAGTGATGCAATTTTAGTATGTGTTGTTCAATAATTTGGCTTGGCATGTAGTGCCTAACCAAGTTCCACATTTGTTTAGCCACTAAGTAAAAGTAGTCACAGAACAAATGGTGAGCCTCAACTTCAGCATAAGATTAGCAATTTTTGCCAGCCACATTCCGACACTCACTGTGATTATCCTCGCTGAGTGCACAATTATTAACTGATTATCTTAGCTCCGATCCAAGCTCATCTGCTCCATGTGGTACAAATCCCCTACCAGCTGCGAGAAATATTATGAATTCGGTAACAAGTTGCTAACACTGGCCCTTCTGAACAGATCTAGGGCATTCAAGAGTGAGGCATCAGTTACTGTATGCTTAGACAGTTTAGTTGCTCTGCTCATATTTCCATGGACACTCTAGAAAATAACATGCTTAAAGGACGAATAAACAAAGGATCATCAAAAGACAAAACGACTGTCTTAAGAAACTACTTTTTGCTGAACAAAACAACATTTTACAGTATATTAATGTAATAGTAGTACTATGAAATAGATCATGGGCACTTGGAATATACAACAGCAGTGCATCACACAAGTAGACAATACTTTTCACGAAAACAACGAGCAAATGTGGAGAAATCGTAAAAGTGCATGTTGTTATGAAGAAAATGAGACACTCACATCTCATCAGCTAGATGCCTTTCTAAGTTCCCATAACCCCAGCAACTGTAGGCTATCAAGAATGGGTCCTCTTTCTCTGTATTTGTTTCACAGATGTGCAACTGAACTTATTCAGTCATCAAGCAACATAGTACGTGTTCTAGAATCTAGTGATCTCGGCTGAATTTGGTTTGGTGGCACTTGATATACACAAATGTCTGAACCTAACCTGATACTACGCGACACATAAAATACAGGTTGGGGATACTCCTTGGCTTCTCCAGATTCAAATGAGCAGTAAATACAATACGGAGGATTCATCCCACCACACAAATCTAAAACTACACAACATTGCAAAATCATGAACAGGCGGAGAACAGAGCAAATAATTTACGGTAAGTCAGAGAGATTTTTGACATTTTCTTTCTCAGCAGAATAGAACACATCGACACCATTACCCAAACAGAAAACACTAATTCTATTAGGAAGCACTGGACAGTAATCGACTAAGCCTTCTTGGGGGACAGCAGGGGGTAGTGACTGAAGGAAATATGCCCTAGAGGCAATAATAAAGTTATTATTTATTTCCTTATATCATGATAAATGTTTATTATTCATGCTAGAATTGTATTAACCGAAAACATAATACATGTGTGAATACATAGACAAACAGAGTGTCACTAGTATGCCTCTACTTGACTAGCTCGTTAATCAAAGATGGTTATGTTTCCTAACCATGAACAATGAGTTGTTATTTGATTAACGGGATCACATCATTAAGTGAATGATCTGATTGACATGACCCATTCCATTAGCTTAGCACCCGATCTTTGTAGCACTTTTATGTTGGTTGGATGAATCTGAGATTGTGTGATGCATATCGTATAATCATGCCCACGGATACTTGAGGTGACAATGGACTATCTAGCTGACATTAGGGTTTTGGTTGATTTGTATCTTAAGGTGTGATTCTAGTACGAACTCTTTTATAGATCGATCCGAAAGAATAGCTTTGTGGTGGTTTCGTACCCGACCATAATCTCTATGTTTGTTCTCCGCTATTAGTGTCTTTGGAGTGACTCTTTGTTGCATGTTGAGGGATTGTCATATGTTCTATCTATGTTATTATTGTTGAGAGAACTTGCACTAGTGAAAGTATGAACCCTAGGCCTTGTTTCCTATCATTGCAATACCGTTTACGCTCACTTTTACCGCTTGTTACCTTGCTGTTTTTATTATTTCAGATTACAAAAATCCATATCTACCATCCATATTGCACTTGTATCACCATCTCTTCGCCGAACTAGTGCACCTATACAATTTACCATTGTATTGGGTGTGTTGGGTGAAGGAAATATGCCCTATAGGCAATAATAAAGTTATTATTTATTTCCTTATAATCATGGTAAATGTTTATTATTCATGCTAGAATTGTATTAACCGGAAACATAATACATGTGTGAATACATAGACAAACAAAGTGTCACTAGTATACCTCTACTTGACTAGCTCGTTAATCAAAGATGGTTATGTTTCCTAACCATGAACAATGAGTTATTATTTGATTAATGGGATCACATCATTAAGAGAATGATCTGATTGACATGACCCATTCCATTAGCTTAGCACCCGATCGTTTAGTATGTTGCTATTGCTTTCTTCATGACTTATACATGTTCCTATAACTATGAGATTATGCAACTCCTGTTTACCGGAGGAACACTTTGGGTGCTACAAAACGTCACAACGTAACTAGGTGATTATAAAGGAGTACTACAGGTGTCTCCAAAGGTACATGTTGGGTTGGCGTATTTCGAGATTAGGTTTTGTCACTCTGATTGTCGGAGAGGTATCTCTGGGCCCTCTCGGTAATGCACATCACTTAAGCCTTGCAAGCATTGCAACTAATAAGTTAGTTGCGGGATGATGTATTACAGAATGAGTAAAGAGACTTGCCGGTAACGAGATTGAACTAGGTATTTGGAATACCGACGATCGAATCTCGGGCAAGTAACATACCGATGACAAAGGGAACGACGTATGTTGTTATGCGGTCTAACCGATAAAGATCTTCTTAGAATATGTAGGAGCCAATATGGGCATCCAGGTCCCGCTATTGGTTATTGACCGGAGACGTGTCTCGGTCATGTCTACATTGTTCTCGAACCCGTAGGGTCCGCACGCTTAAGGTTACGATGATAGTTATATTATGAGTTTATGCATTTTGATGTACCGAAGGTTGTTTGGAGTCCCGGATGTGATCATGGACATGACGAGGAGTCTCGAAATGGTCGAGACATAAAGATTGATATATTGGAAGCCTATGTTTGGATATCGGAAGTGTTCCGGGTGAAATTGGGATTTTACCGGAGTACCAGGAGGTTACCGGAACCCCCCGGGAGCTATATGGGCCTTAGTGGGATTTAGTGGAAAAGAGAAGGGGCAGCCCAAGATGGGCCGCGCGCCTCCCCCTCCCCTAGTCCTATTAGGACAAGGAGAGGTGGCCGGCCCCCCCTCTCTCTTTTCCCCCTCCGCGAATCCTATTCCAACTAGGATTGGGGGGGGGGGGAATCCTACTCCCAGAGGGAGTAGGACTCTCCTGGCGCACCCTCCTTGGCCGGCCAGCCTCCCCCCTTAGTCCTTTATATACGGAGGCAGGGGCACCCCAGAGACACACAAGTTGATCCACGTGATCTATTCCTTAGCCGTGTGCTGCGCCCCCAGCCACCATAGTCCTCGATAATATTGTAGCGGTGCTTAGGCGAAGCCCTGCAGCAATAGCACGTCAAGATCATCACCACGCCGTCGTGCTGACGGAACTCTTCCCCGACACTTTGCTGGATCGGAGTCCGGGGATCGTCATCGAGCTGAACGTGTGCTAGAACTCGGAGGTGCCGTAGTTTCGGTGCTTGATCGGTCGGATCGTGAAGACGTACGACTACATCAACCAAACGCTTCCGTTGTCGATCTACTAGGTATGTAGATCATACTCTCCCCTCTCGTTGCTATGCATCACATGATCTTGCGTGTGCGTAGGAATTTTTTTTGAAATTACTACGAAACCCAACAGTGGCATCCGAGCCTAGGTTTTATATGTTGATGTTATATGCACGAGTAGAACACAAGTGAGTTGTGGGCGATATAAGTCATACTGCCTACCAGCATGTCATACTTTGGTTCAGCGGTATTGTTGGATGAAGCGGCCCAGACCGACATTACGTGTACGCTTACGCGAGACCGGTTCTCCTGACGTGCTTTGCACAGAGGTGGCTTGTGGGTGACAGTTTCTCCAACTTTAGTTGAATTGAGTATGGCTACGCCTGGTCCTTGCGAAGGTTAAAACGGAGTCAAATTGACAAACTATCGTTGTGGTTTTGATGCGTAGGTGAGATTGGTTCTTATTTAAGCCCGTAGCAGCCACGTAAAACTTGCAACAACAAAGTAGAGGACGTCTAACTTGTTTTTGCAGGGCATGTTGGGATGTGATATGGTCAAGGCATGATGCTGAATTTTATTGTATGAGATGATCATGTTCTGTAACCGAGTTATCGGCAACCGGCAGGAGCCATATAGTTGTCGCTTTATTGTATGCAATGCAATCGCGATGTAATGCTTTACTTTATCGCTAAACGGTAGCGATAGTCGTGGAAGCATAAGCTTGGCGAGACGACAACGATGCTACGATGGAGATCAAGGTGTCACGCCGATGATGATGGTGATCACGACGGTGCTTCGGAGATGGAGATCACAAGCACAAGATGATGATGACCATATCATATCACTTATATTGATTGCATGTGATGTTTATCTTTTATGCATCTTATCTTGCTTTGATTGACGGTAGCATTATAAGATGATCTCTCACTAATTATCAAGAAGTGTTCTCCCTGAGTATGCACCGTTGCGAAAGTTCTTTGTGCTGAGACACTACGTGATGATCGGGTGTGATAGGTTCTACGTTCAAATACAACGGGTGCAAAACAGTTGCACACGCGGAATACTCAGGTTATACTTGACGAGCCAAGCATATACAGATATGGCCTCGGGACACGGAGACCGAAAGGTCGAGCGTGAATCATATAGTAGATATCATCAACATAAAGATGTTCACCAATGAAACTACTCCATCTCACGTGATGATCGGACATGGTTTAGTTGATTTGGATCACGTGATCACTTAGAGGATTAGAGGGATGTCTATCTAAGTGGGAGTTCTTAAGTAATATGATTAAATTGAACTTAAATTTATCATGAACTTAGTCCTGGTAGTATTTTGCAAATCATGTTGTAGATCAATAGCTCGCGTTGTTGCTCCCCTGTATTTATTTTGATATGTTCCTAGAGAAAATTGTGTTGAAAGATGTTAGTAGCAAAGATGCGGATTGGATCCGTGATCTGAGGTTTATCCTCATTGCTGCACAGAAGAATTATGTCCTTGATGCACCGCTAGGAGACAAACCTATTGCAGGAGCAGATGCAGACGTTATGAATGTTTCGCTAGCTCAATATGATGGCTACATGATAGTTTAGTGCACCATGCTTAATGGCTTAGAATTGGGACTTCAAAGATGTTTTGAACATCATGGACCATATGAGATGTTCCAGGAGTTGAAGTTAATATTTCAAGCAAATACCCGAGTTGAGAGATATGAAGTCTCCAACAAGTTCTATAGCTAAAAGATGGAGGAGAATCGCTCAACTAGTGAGCATGTGCTCAGATTGTCTGGGTACTACAATCGCTTGAATCAAGTGGGAGTTAATCTTCCAGATAAGATAGTGATTGACAAAATTCTCTAGTCACCATCACCAAGTTAGTAGAACTTCGTGATGAACTATAGTATGCAAGGGATGACGAAAACGAATCCCGAGCTTTTCATGATGATGAAATCGATGAAGGTAGAAATCAAGAAAGAGCATCAAGTGTTGATGGTTGACAAGATCACTAGTTTCAAGAAAAGGGCAAAGGGAAGAAGGGGAACTTCAAGAAGAACGGCAAGCAAGTTGCTGCTCAAGTGAAGAAGCCCAAGTCTGGTCCTAAGCCTGAGACTAAGTGCTTCTACTGCAAAGGGACTGGTCACTGGAAGCGGAACTGCCCCAAGTGATTGGCAGATAAGAAGGATGGCAAAGTGAACATAAGTATATTTGATATACATGCTATTGATGTGTACTTTACTAGTGTTTATAGCAACCCCTCAGTATTTGATACTAGTTCAGTTGCTAAGATTAGTAACTCGAAACGGGAGTTGCAGAATAAACAGAGACTAGTTAAGGGTGAAGTGACGATGTGTGTTGGAAGTGGTTCCAAGATTGATATGATCATCATCGCACACTCCCTATAAATTCGGGATTAGTGTTGAACCTAAATAAGTGTTATTTGGTGTTTACGTTGAGCATGAATATGATTTGATCATGTTTATTGTAATACGGTTATTCATTTAAGTAAGAGAATAAATTGTTGTTCTGTTTACATGAATAAAACCTTATATGGTTACACACCCAATGAAAATAGTTCGTTGGATCTCGAACGTAGTGATACACATAATCATAATATTGAAACCAAAAGATGCAAAGTTAATAATGATAGTGCAACTTGTTTGTAGCACTGCCGTTTAGGTCATATTGGTGTAAAGCGCATGAAGAAACTCCATGCTGATGGGCTTTTGGAATCACTTGATTATGAATCAGTTGATGCTTGCGAACCATGCCTCATGGGCAAGATGACTAAAACTCTGTTCTTCGGAACAATGGAGCGAGCAACAGATTTGTTGGAAATCATACATACTGATGTATGTGGTCCGATGAATATTGAGGCTCGCGATAGGTATCATTATTTTCTGATCTTCACAGATGATTTGAGCAGATATGAGTATATCTACTTAATGAAACACAAGTCTGAAACATTTGAAAAGTTCAAAGAATTTCAGAGTGAAGTTGAAAATCATCGTAACAAGAAAATAAAGTTTCTACGATCTGATCGTGGAGGAGAATATTTGAGTTACGAGTTTGGTGTACATTTGAAAAATTGTGGAATAGTTTCGCAACTCACGCCACCCGGAACACCTCAGCGTAATGTTGTGTCCGAACGTCATAACCGTACTTTATTGGATATAGTGCAATCTATGATGTCTCTTACCGATCTACCACTATCATTTTGGGGATATGCATTAGAAACAGCTGCATTCACGTTAAATAGGGCACCATCTAAATCCGTTGAGACGACACCGTATGAACTATGGTTTGGCAAGAAACCTAAGCTGTTGTTTCTTAAAGTTTGAGGTTGCAATGGTTATGTGAAAAAGTTTCAACTTGATAAGCTCAAACCCAAATCGGAGAAATGTGTCTTCATAGGATATCCAAAGGAAACTATTGGATATACCTTCTATCACAGATCCGAAGGCAAGACTTTTGTTGCTAAATTCGGAAACTTTCTAGAGAAGGAGTTTCTCTCGAAAGAAGTGAGTGGGAGGAAAGTAGAAAACTTGATAAGGTAATTGTACCTTCTCCCTTATTGAAAAGTAGTTCATCACAGAAATCTGTTCTTGTGACTACTACACCAATTAGTGAGGAAGATAATGATGATGATCATGTAACTTCAGATCAAGTTACTACCGAATCTCGTAGGTAAACCAGAGTAAGATCCGCACCAGAGTGGTACGGTAATCCTGTTCTGGAAGTCATGCTACTAGATCATGATGAACTTACGAACTATGAAGAAGCGATGATGAGCCCAGATTCCGCAAAGTGGCTTGAAGCCATGAAATCTGAGATGGGATCCATGTATGAGAACAAAGTATGGACTTTGGTTGACTTGCCCGATGATCGGCAAGCAATTGAGAATAAATGGATCTTCAAGATGAAGACGGACGCTGATAGTAGTGTTACTATCTACAAAGCTAGAATTGTCGCAAAAGGTTTTCGACAAGTTCAAGGTGCTGACTACGATGAGATTTTCTCACTCGTATCTATGCTTAAGTCTGTCCGAATCATGTTAGCAATTGCCGCATTTTATGAAATCTGGCAAATGGATAAACAAAACTGCATTCCTCAATGGATTTACTAAAGAAGAGTTGTATACGATGCAACTAGAAGGTTTTGTCGATCCTAAAGGTGTTAACTAAATATGCAAGCTCCAGCGATCCATCTATGGACTGGTGCAAGAATCTCGGAGTTGGAATATACGCTTTGATAAGTTGATCAAAGCATATAGTTTTATACAGACTTGCGGTGAAGCCTGTATTTACAAGAAAGTGAGTGGGAGCACTACAACATTTCTGATAAGTATATGTGAATGACATATTGTTGATCGGAAATAATGTAGAATTATTCTGCAAAGCATAAAGGAGTGTTTGAAAGGAGTTTTTCAAAGAAAGACTTCGGTAAAGCTGCTTACATATTGAGCTTCAAGATCTATAGAGATAGATCAAGACGCTTGATAAGTTTTTTCAATGAGTATATACCTTGACAAGATTTTGAAGTAGTTCAAAATGGAGCGGTCAAAGAAAGAGTTCTTGCCTGTATTACAAGGTGTGAAGTTGAGTAAGACTCAAAGCCCGACCACGGCAGAAGATAGAAAGAGAATGAAAGTCATTCCCTATGCCTTGGCCATAGGTTCTATAAAGTATGTCATGCTGTGTACCAGATCTATTGTATACCCTGCACTGATTTGGCAAGGGAGTACAATAGTGATCTAGGAGTAGATCACTGGACAGCGGTCAAAATTATCCTTAGTGGAATAAGGAAATATTTCTCAATTATGGAGGTGACAAAAAGGTTCGTCGTAAAATTTTTACGTCGATGCAAGTTTTGACACAGATCTGGATGACTCTAAGTCTCGATCTAGATACATATTGAAAGTGGGAGCAATAAGCTAGAGTAGCTCCGTGCAGAGCATTATTGACATAGAAATTCGCAAAATACTTACGGATCTGAATGTTGCAGACCCGTTGACTAAAATTATCTCACAAGCAAAACATGATCACACCTTAGTACTCTTTGGGTGTTAATCACATTGCGATGTGAACTAGATTACTGACTCTAGTAAACCCTTTTGGGTGTTGATCACATATCGATGTGAACTATGGGTGTTAATCACATGGTGATGTGAACTATTGCTGTTAAATCACATGGCGATGTGAACTAGATTATTGACTCTAGTGCAAGTGGGAGACTGAAGGAAATATGCCCTAGAGGCAATAATAAAGTTATTATTTATTTCCTTATAATCATGATAAATGTTTATTATTCATACTAGAATTGTATTAACCGGAAACATAATACATGTGTGAATACATAGACAAACAAAGTGTCACTAGTATACCTCTACTTGACTAGCTCGTTAATCAAAGATGGTTATGTTTCCTAACCATGAACAATGAGTTGTTATTTGATTAACGAGATCACATCATTAAGAGAATGATCTGATTGACATGACCCATTCCATTAGCTTAGCACCCAATCGTTTAGTATGTTGCTATTGCTTTCTTCATGACTTATACATGTTCCTATAACTATGAGATTATGCAACTCCCGTTTACCGGAGGAACACTTTGGGTGCTACCAAACGTCACGACGTAACTGGGTGATTATAAAGGAGTACTACAGGTGTCTCCAAAGGTACATGTTGGGTTGGCGTATTTCAAGATTAGGTTTTGTCACTCTGATTGTCGAAGAGGTATCTCTGGGCCCTCTCGGTAATGCACATCACTTAAGCCTTGCAAGCATTGCAACAAATAAGTTAGTTGCGGGATGATGTATTACAGAATGAGTAAAGAGACCTGCCGGTAATGAGATTGAACTAGGTATTTGGAATACCGACGATCGAATCTCGGGCAAGTAACATACCGATGACAAAGGGAACAATGTATGTTGTCATGCGGTCTGACCGATAAAGATCTTCATAGAATATGTAGGAGCCAATATGGGCATCCAGGTCCCTCTATTGGTTATTGACCGAAGACGTGTCTCGGTCATGTCTACATTGTTCTCGAACCCGTAGGGTCCGCACGCTTAAGGTTACGATGATAGTTATATTATGAGTTTATGCATTTTGATGTACCGAAGGTTGTTCGGAGTCCCGGATGTGATCACGGACATGACGAGGAGTCTCGAAATGGTCGAGACATAAATATTGATATATTGGAAGCCTATGTTTGGATATCGGAAGTGTTTCGGGTGAAATCGGGATTTTACCGGAGTACCGGGAGGTTACCGGAACCCCCCGGGAGCTATATGGGCCTTAGTGGGCTTTAGTGGAAAAGAGAAGGGGCAACCCAAGATGGGCCGCGCGCCTCCCCCCTCCCCTAGTCCTATTAGGACAAGGAGAGGTGGTCGGCCCCCCCTCTCTCTTTCCCCCCTCCGTGAATCCTATTCCAACTAGGATTGGGGGGGGGGGGGATCCTACTCCCAGAGGGAGTAGGACTCTCCTGGCGCACCCTCCTTGGCCGGCCAGCCTTCCCCCCCTTAGTCCTTTATATACGGAGGCAGGGGCACCCCAGAGACACACAATTTGATCCACGTGATCTATTCCTTAGCCGTGTGCGGCGCCCCCAGCCACCATAGTCCTCGATAATATTGTAGCGGTGCTTAGGCGAAGCCCTGCAGCAATAGCACGTCAAGATCGTCACCACACCGTCGTGCTGACGGAACTCTTCCCCGACACTTTGCTGGATCGGAGTCTGGGGATCGTCATCGAGCTGAACGTGTGCTAGAACTCGGAGGTGCCGTAGTTTCGGTGCTTGATCGGTCGGATCGTGAAGACGTACGACTACATCAACCAAACGCTTCCGTTGTTGATCTACTAGGTATGTAGATCATACTCTCCCCTCTCGTTGCTATGCATCACATGATCTTGCGTGTGCGTAGGAATTTTTTTTGAAATTACTACGAAACCCAACATTGGGGACACAAGAGACTCTTTGTTATTTGGTTGCAGGGTTGCTTGAGAGAGACCATCTTCCTCCTACGCCTCTCGCGGATTGATAAACCTTAGGTCATCCACTTGAGGGAAATTTGCTACTATCCTACAAACCTGTGCACTTGCAGGCCCAACAACGTCTACAAGAAGAAGGTTGTGTAGTAGACATCAAGCTCTTTTCTGGCGCCGTTGCCGGGGAGGCTAGGTAAGTGAAGGTATATCTTTAGATCTTGCAATCGCATCTTTTTGTTTCTTGTTTTAGCACTAGTTTATATTATAAAAGAAAACTACCAAAAAAATAGAATTGAGTTTGTCTCATACGCTTCATCTTTTTAATATCTTTCGTGAGAATGATGGGAAGGAAAATTGTGCTCAAGTGCTAGAAGAAGAAATATATAAAATGTTTGGCACTAAATCTTTGTATGATGAGCATGATTGCAATGTTGTTAGTATGAATTCTTTGTATATCCATGATGCTAATGATATGCAAAGCCACAAGCTTGGGGAAGCTATGTTTCATGAATATGATATTTTTTGTCCCCCAAGCTGTGATGAGCAAATTCACTATGGTGAAAGCATGCCTCCTGTCTATGATGATTATTGTGATGGCACGTATGCTTTAAAGAATAATGATAACCATGAAAATTGTCATCTTGATCTTAATTCTCAATCATATGATAGTTATTTTGTTGAGTATACTCCCACTATCCCGAATGAGAATAATTTTGCTTATGTGGAGAGTAATAAAATTTCTATGCAAATAGATTATGAAAAGAATGCTTTAGGTGCTGGTTATATTGTTGAATTCATTCATGATGCTACTGAACATTATTATGAGAGAGGATCATATGCTTCTACATATTGCAATAATATCAAGTTTCCTCTCTATGTGCTTAAAATCTTGAAGTTATGCTTGTTTTACCTTCCTATGCAAGTTGATTATTGTTCCCATAAGTTGTTTGCTCACAAAATCCCTATGCATAGGAAGTGGGTTAGGCTTAAATGTGCTAGACATATTCTTCATGATGCTCTCTTTATGTTTCAATTCTTATCTTTGATGTGAGCATCATTGAAATCATCATGCCTAGCTAGGGGCGTTAAACAATAGCGCTTGTTGGGAGGCAACTCAATTCTATTTTAGTTTCTTGCTTTTTGGTTCTGTTTAGTAATAAATAATCTATCTAGCCTCTGTTTAGATGTGGTTTTATGTTTTAATTAGTGTTTGTGCCAAGTAGAACCTTTGGGAAGACTTGGGTGAAGTCTTTATGATCATGCTGTGAAAAACAGAAACTTTAGCGCTCACGAGATTAGCTATAACTTTTTACTGGAGAGTGCTATTTAGTTGATTCTTTTTGCATATGATTACTAGACAAATTCCTCAGATCCACCAATTTATTTTAGAATTTTTGGAGTTCCAGAAGTTTGCGTTAGTTACAGATTACTACAGACTGTTCAGTTTTTGACAGATTCTGTTTTCATTGTGTTGTTTGCTTATTTTGATGAATCTATGGCTAGTAAAATAGTTTATAAACCATAGAGAAGTTGGAATACAGTAGGTTTAACACCAATATAAATAAATAATGAGTTCATTACAGTACCTTGAAGTGGTGTTTTGTTTTCTTTCGCTAACGGAGCTCACGAGTTTTCTGTTAAGTTTTGTGTTGTGAAGTTTTCTAGTTTTGGGTAAAGATTCGATGGACTATGGAATAAGGAGTGGCAAGAGACTAAGCTTGGGGATGCCCAAGGCACCCCAAGGTAATATTCAAGGATAAACAAGAGCCTAAGCTTGGGGATGCCCCGGATGGCATCCCCTCTTTCGTCTTCGTTCATCAGTAACTTTACTTGGAGCTATATTTTTATTCACCACATGATATGTGTTTTACTTGGAGCGTCATTTTATTTTCTTTAGCTTTGCTTGCTGTTTGAATAAAGTATCAAGATCTGAAATTCCTAAATGGTAGAGTCTTCGCATAGTTACATAATTATTTAGCTACTCATTGATCTTCACTTATATCTTTCGGAGTAGTTTGTCATTTGCTCTAGTACTTCACTTATATCTTTTAGAGCACGGTGGTGGATTTATTTTGAAGAAATAGATGAACTCTCATGCTTCACTTATATTATTTTGAGAGTCTTAAATAGCATGGTAATTTGCTTAATGTTAATATACTTAGTGTTCAAGATATGTGAAACTTTCTTTTGAGTGAATTTAATACTAAGATAAATCTAATGCTTAATAATTATTTTAAGATATGGAGGTAATAATATCAAAGTCTTGCTAGTTGAGTAGTTGTGAATTTGAGAAATACTTGCGTTGAAGTTTGCAAGTCCCGTAGCATGCACGTATGGGTAAAGTTGTGTAACAAATTTGAAGCATGAAGTGTACCTGGCTTGTGCATCCTTATGAGTGGCGGTCGGGGATGAGCGATGGTCTTTTCCTACCAATATATCCCCCTAGGGGCATGCGTAGTAGTACTTTGCTTCGAGGGCTAATAAACTTTTGCAATAAGTATATGAGTTCTTTATGACTAATGTGAGTCCATGGATTATACGCACTTTTACCTTTCCGCATTTGCTAGCCTCTTCGGTACCGTGCATTGCCCTTTCTCACCTTGAGAGTTAGTGCAAACTTCGCCGGTGCATCCAAACCCCGTGATACGATACGCTCTATCACACATAAACCTCCTTATATCTTCCTTAAAACAGCCACCATACCTACCTATCATGGCATTTCCATAGCCATTCCGAGATATATTGCCATGCAACTTCCATCATCATTATTATGACATACATTACTTTTGTCATATTGCCATTGCATGATCCTGTAGTTGACATCATATTTGTGGCAAAGCCACCATGCATTATTTTCTATACATGTCACTCTTGATTCATTGCACCATCCCGGTACACCGCCGGAGGCATTCATATAGAGTCATATTTTGTTCTAAGTTTCGAGTTGTAAGAAAAATAAAAGTGTGATGATCATCATTATTAGAGCATTGTACCAAGTGAGGAAAGGATGATGGAGACTATGATTCCCCCATAAGTCGGGATGAGACTCCGGAAGGAAAAAAAAGAGAGAAAGGCCAAAAAAAAGAAAGGCCCAAAAAATGAGAGAAAAAGAGAGAAGGGACAATGCTACTATCCTTTTACCACACTTGTGCTTCAAAGTAGCACCTTGTTCTTCATGTAGTGGGTCTCATATATTGTGCTTCAAAATAGCACTAAGATCTTCATGATAGAGAGTCTCTCATTTTGTCACTTTCATATACTAGTGGGAATTTTTCATTATAGAACTTGGCTTGTATATTCCTACGATGGGCTTCCTCAAATGCCCTAGGTCTTCATGAGCAAGCAAGTTGGATGCACACCCACTAGTTTTCTTTTGTAGAGCTTTCATATACTTATAGCTCTAGTGCATCCGTTGCATGGCAATCCCTACTCCTTGCATTGACATCAATTGATGGGCATCTCCATAGCCCGTTGATTAGCCGCGTCGATGTGAGACTTTCTCGTTTTTTGTATTCTCCACACAATCCCCATCATCATATTCTATTCCACCTATAGTGCTATATCCATGGCTTGCGCTCATGTATTGCGTGAGGGTTGAAAAAGCTGAAGCGCGTCAAAAAGTATGAAACAATTGCTTGGCTTGTCATCGGGGGTATAGAAGTTGGGAACATCTTTGTGTGACGAAAATGAAGCATAGCCTAACCATATGATTTTGTAGGGATGAACTTTCTTTGGCCATGCTATTTTGAGATGACATAATTGCTTGATTAGTATGCTTGAAGTATTATTATTTTTATGCCAATATGAACTTTTATCTTGAATCTTTCGGATCTGAATATTCATATCACAAGTAAGAAGAATTACATTGAAATTATGCCAAAGTATCACTCCGCATAAAAAATTATCTTTTTTATCATTTACCTACTCGAGGACGAGCAGGAATTAAGCTTGGGGATGCTTGATACGTCTCCAACGTATCTATAATTTTTGATTGCTCCATGCTACTTTATCTACTGTTTTAGGCAATATTGGGATTTATTATCCACTTTTATATTATTTTTGGGACTAACCTATTAACTGGAGGCCCAGCCCAGATTTGCTGTTTTATGCCTATTTCAGTATTTCGAGGAAAAGGAATATCAGACGGAGTCAAAACGGAACGAAATCAACTGGAGAAGTTAATTTTGGAAGGAAACCAACCAGATGGGCTTGGAGTGCATGTCAGGGGATCCCCGGGCTGCCCATGACGGTGGGGGGCGAGCCCGTCCCCCCTGGACGCGCCCCCTACCTCGTGAGCCCCCTGGAGGTCCACCGACGTATCCCTTTCACCCATATATATCGTCGTACACTAAAACTTCCATAACAGAAGATAGATCGGGAGTTTCGCCGCCGCAAGCCTCCAGAACCACCAAAAACCAATCGGGACCCCTTTCCGGTACCCTGCCGGAGGGGGGATCCATCTCCGGTGGCCATCTTCATCATCCCGGCGTTCTCCATGACGAGGAGGGAGTAGTTCACCCTCGGGGCTGAGGGTATGTACCAGTAGCTATGTGTTTGATCTCTCTCTCTCTCTCTCGTGTTCTCGACTTCACACGATCTTGATGTATCACGAGCTTTGCTATTATAGTTGGATCTTATGTTTCTTCTCCCCCTCTTCTCTCTTGTAATGGATTGAGATTCCCCTTTGAAGTTATGTCATCGGATTGAGTCTTTAAAGATTTGAGAACACTTGATGTATGTCTTGGTGATCAACTTGCGGGTTTCGTGACATTGGGAACCTATGCATAGGGGTTGGCACACGTTTTCGTCGTGATTCTCCAGTAGAAACTTTGGGGCACTCTTTGTAGCACTTTTATGTTGGTTGGATGAATCTGAGATTGTGTGATGCATATCGTATAATCATGCCCACGGATACTTGAGGTGACAATGGACTATCTAGCTGACATTAGGGTTTTGGTTGATTTGTATCTTAAGGTGTTATTCTAGTATGAACTCTTTTATAGATCGTTCCGAAAGAATAGCTTTGTGGTGGTTTCGTACCCGACCATAATCTCTACGTTTTTTCTCCGCTATTAGTATCTTTGGAGTGACTCTTTGTTGCATGTTGAGGGATTGTCATATGTTCTATCTATGTTATTATTGTTGAGAGAACTTGCACTAGTGAAAGTATGAACCCTAGGCCTTGTTTCCTATCATTGCAATACCGTTTACGCTCACTTTTACCGCTTGTTACCTTGCTGTTTTTATTATTTCAGATTACAAAAATCCATATCTACCATCCATATTGCACTTGTATCACCATCTCTTCGCCGAACTAGTGCACCTATACAATTTACCATTGTATTGGGTGTGTTGGGGACACAAGAGACTCTTTGTTATTTGGTTGCAGGCTTGCTTGAGAGAGACCATCTTCCTCCTACGCCTCTCGCGGATTGATAAACCTTAGGTCATCCACTTGAGGGAAATTTACTACTGTCCTACAAACATGTGCACTTGCAGGCCCAACAGCATCTACAAGAAGAAGGTTGTGTAGTAGATATCACATATTTGTCGGTAGCATCGCCCTACCTACCAGATGCACCCTCCTCGAGATATCCTTAGGTGAAGGTGGCCCGTCCTGAGCACGGATCGTACTCGGTGCCGGCTGGCTCGCACCGACGCCCTTGTTAGTCTTCCGTTTCCGTCCCTTCTTCTTGATCTGCTGTAATGGGACCGAGTTCTGCTCACAGACCGCCTTCTTGAGCATGTTGGGGTTGATAATATTTCGCACCTCAGCTATATGAGGCTCGGTGAAGGCGGCAGCTGGAGGCGTCTCCTGAGAACTGAACGCCAGATGACGCCTGTTGCAATTGCGTTTCTCCGCCGTAACAGCTAGATCGCAGTCGTCTTGGTTGGGTTCTTGAGAAGGAGGCCCGCAGAACTCGTCACCGTACCCATGTTCGGCAAAGTACTTATCAACGTTGGTAAATGTAACGTCGTCGTTGTCTCGTCGTCCGAATCCTGTGCCATATGCATGTCCGGATCCTGTGCCATAGGGATGTCCGGCATGTCCGGTAGCGTTGCGGCGTTCTTGCCATGGCTTGGCGCCGGCACGACTGGCGGTCTTGTCTGTGGGGTGGTGTCCCCCGCCCCCAAACGAATCTGGCTCTTCGGCCAAAGCAGGGGCCAGCTTACGCAGGCGCTGAGGGTCATCACATCGTCTTCGTCGGCCCTAGCGGGTCGAATCAGAGGTAACACCTCGTCGCAGCCTGGCAACACCCGAACTTGTTCAACCCTATACAAGGTGGGTGGCATCGGATTACCGTGGAACACGCGGTTGCCCAGTTGAACAATTCTGCCCTTGGCGACATCGACCAACTCGCCGCCCACGAAGTGCAGGAGAGTGCAAGGAACGTCGGCGGCACCCTGCGAAAACATGTAGGGCGTCAGGGATGCCCAGTCAAAGGCAAGGAGATGAAGTCATCGGCCGAGAGGCTTAGTTACCATGATGCCGTCGAGCTCGGCTAATGTCGAGGCACCGCCAACGGCGGGCGTGCAACTGACGGAGGGGCCGCTTGCTGGCGAGGTGCCAGCCGGCGTACACCCGGGTGCATTAAGCTCCAATGCCCGTGCCGGCGCCGAAGACACGGATACCGCCTCCGGCGGAGACACCAATGGCGCCGCCTGCGCGTTGTGCGAGTTGCTGGCCGTGAAGCTGGGAACCGGGGGAGGCCCCTGTTGGCCGCCCGCAATCCACGTCGTCAGCCCATGAATCAACATAGGCACCATGGTGGTGAGCGTCGTTCCCAGTTGTTGTTGGACTTGCTCTTGGACAATCTCCGGAATCCGCGCCACTTGTGCCTTGAGTGCTTCAACCTCGCGTGGCTGGATTTCCGTGCTGGTCTTTTTCTCCTTTCGCCCACCAGCGGTATAGTATGACGACCATTTTGTGGACAAGCCTTTGCCGGCCACACAACCAGTTGACGACGGCTTACTGAGCTTATCCTTGTTTTTCATTACGTTCAACGCCCTATTTAAAGGGGTGTCGAAAGGGGAGCTCTGAGACGACCCCGCGCTACTTCTTTCAGTGTCCTGCGGAAGGAACGTGAACCATTTAGAAATATTGGGGATTAATTAGAATGCAACCATATGGAGCTAATTACGCGGGGGTGTATTCCTTACCAGAACAAGCTCAAGCGCTCTGGTCTTCGGATCCGTGGTAAGCTCCTTTGTTACCGGGTCCTCCTTGTACCGGGCCCTGAGAAAGTTCCTAGTCTACTTGTCACGGTATTTCTCGAAGCGGGGTGGTAGGCCTTGCTCGGCACGCTACGCGTCCTCCTTGTCCCATATAGGCTCCGCCACTCCGTAACCGCCGGGACCGAGTTGGTGGACCCCTAAGTTCAACTGCCGAATTTCTTTCCCCCACTGACTTGATTCGGAGGTTGCGCTGCTCTCGCACTTGATCTTGAACTCCTTGTAGTCATCTTCCCTGATCAAAGGATATTTCGCCTTGATCTTCTCATAACTATCACCTTTTTCAATCATTGCCTTCACCGTGCTTCTTCAAGTAGACAGGGCCGTGCTCATCCTCGTGAGGGCGGCACTGTTCACTTTGTTCCCTGAGAGGCGTGTGTTTGCAAAGTCAGCGGAGAACTTGTATCGTTCGTGCAGCTTCGTGAAGAGGAGGTTGCGCAAATTCCCTCGGTCCTTATGCCTTAGGTTCTCGGTGTTGATCGAGACGGTGCTCCGGAGAATGCACCCGAGCTGAACCGAGTACCCATTGACTACTTCTTTGGGCGTCGTTGGATGCCCGTCGGAGTTCACTTCAGTACATTCCTCCTTGACGGTGCCGAGCACGCTCGGGCGCCGGTCCTTCCGTTGCCTCTTCGGTTGGTTGCCATCTGTGCGTGCGCCGCCATCATCAGTGGTGGCATCCTCGGCGGCACCATCAGTGGTGTCATCCCCGACGCCACTAGGGGTTGTGTAGTCAGGATCGGTGTCTTCCGCGGCGTCCTCCTAGCGGTGAGGTTCTTCCTCCAACTCCTAGGACAGCTCCCAGAATTGCTTGCCACCCGAACCGCTGGCCTCATCGTTGTGGGCCATGTTTCGCTCTAAATAGGAAAAAAGTTTGGTCAAAAAGTTGGTTATTGTCAAGGAACAAGATCATGGTCTCATCATTTAGGGTTTGTCGACACCGAGGCATCCTAAAAGCTAAGCTTTTATCATTTAGGGTTTGTCGACGCCGAGGCACCCTAAAAGCCTAAGCGTACATCATTTAGGTTCTCATCGACACCGAGGCACCTTATAGAAGCCAAGGTTTCATCATTTAGGTTGGGCCTAATCACTTGGCTCTATTGCCACCTATGGTTTAATGCAGCAAGAATGGCGGGGCAGTTGATCCTACTTAATTAAGTACTAAGATACCCTGGCCCATGCATTAGTCGCAGGTACCCCATATGTCCTATTTTGAGCAAAGTCATGCTAAAATTCACGGAAAATTTCAGCATGACATTTGCTGAAAATAGGACATATGGAGTACCCGAATTTGCCGGAACGGAAGTTCATCGACATTCCGGCAAACTCAAGGGCCTCTCGGGGGTACCTGCAAAATCATCACGACACGATGGTCAGAGACAAAACCCAGCAAAATAGCAAAGTTACTGACGTGTTCAACAACTCCACTGAAAATGAGAGCTGAAAGATGCAGGGAGCTCAAACAGCTCCGAAAAATCAATCCATCTAGCATTTCAGGTCTTTCTAGAAATACCTTTAACATCAGTATCAGTATGATTATAGAGTCAACATCAGTATGATTTATAGAGTCAAATACCTTTAACGAGGGATACAAATAATTTTCATTTTCATATTTTAAGAACTATAAATAAACCATCCACTAAGTATAATCAAGGTAATCAACCATTCCCATAAAACAAGACAAGTTTTATTCAGTAGTTTTATTCAGTACTGCTAATATGGTTGGAGATTACTGAAAGTACCAGAATGTACTAATTACTAAGTAGCCTAGTAGTGCAGAGAAGAAGAATAAGAATGGTAAGAACTGGGCATAATTCATGGACAAAAAATTAAGATATATGCAGGGCTGCAAACTTCAGTCCGCAATGGACAACTTTAGTCTTAACAACATTTTATCAGATATGTTCTTCAATAAGAATTTCTAGACGTGAGCTACAATAGCCTCTTTCTATAAAAATTACTCGGAGATAAATTCCTAAGATCCTAATATGATAAAACTAGCGTACTAGGATAAATATAACGATTGTGTGATACCAATACCAGAAAAGCCTCAGGAAAGCAGAAAAGCCCCAGAAAAGCAGAAATTGTTAGATGGATTAAAGTTGTATTTACAATCAAACTGCCCGTAGTGATGCAATTTTAGTATGTGTTGTTCAATAATTTGGCTTGGCATGTAGTGCCTAACCAAGTTCCACATTTGTTTAGCCACTAAGTAAAAGTAGTCACAGAACAAATGGTGAGCCTCAACTTCAGCATAAGATTAGCAATTTTTGCCAGCCACATTCCGACACTCACTGTGATTATCCTCACTGAGTGCACAATTATTAACTGATTATCTTAGCTCCGATCCAAGCTCATCTGCTCCATGTGGTACAAATCCCCTACCAGCTGCGAGAAATATTATGAATTCGGTAACAAGTTGCTAACACTGGCCCTTCTGAACAGATCTAGGGCATTCAAGAGTGAGGCATCAGTTACTGTATGCTTAGACAGTTTAGTTGCTCTGCTCATATTTCCATGGACACTCTAGAAAATAACATGCTTAAAGGACGAATAAACAAAGGATCATCAAAAGACAAAACGACTGTCTTAAGAAACTACTTTTTGCTGAACAAAACAACATTTTACAGTATATTAATGTAATAGTAGTACTATGAAATAGATCATGGGCACTTGGAATATACAACAGCAGTGCATCACACAAGTAGACAATACTTTTCACGAAAACAACGAGCAAATGTGGAGAAATCGTAAAAGTGCATGTTGTTATGAAGAAAATGAGACACTCACATCTCATCAGCTAGATGCCTTTCTAAGTTCCCATAACCCCAGCAACTGTAGGCTATCAAGAATGGGTCCTCTTTCTCTGTATTTGTTTCACAGATGTGCAACTGAACTTATTCAGTCATCAAGCAACATAGTACGTGTTCTAGAATCTAGTGATCTCGGCTGAATTTGGTTTGGTGGCACTTGATATACACAAATGTCTGAACCTAACCTGATACTACGCGACACATAAAATACAGGTTGGGGATACTCCTTGGCTTCTCCAGATTCAAATGAGCAGTAAATACAATACGGAGGATTCATCCCACCACACAAATCTAAAACTACACAACATTGCAAAATCATGAACAGGCGGAGAACAGAGCAAATAATTTACGGTAAGTCAGAGAGATTTTTGACATTTTCTTTCTCAGCAGAATAGAACACATCGACACCATTACCCAAACAGAAAACACTAATTCTATTAGGAAGCACTGGACAGTAATCGACTAAGCCTTCTTGGGGGACAGCAGGGGGTAGTGACTGAAGGAAATATGCCCTAGAGGCAATAATAAAGTTATTATTTATTTCCTTATATCATGATAAATGTTTATTATTCATGCTAGAATTGTATTAACCGAAAACATAATACATGTGTGAATACATAGACAAACAGAGTGTCACTAGTATGCCTCTACTTGACTAGCTCGTTAACCAAAGATGGTTATGTTTCCTAACCATGGACAAAGAGTTGTTATTTGATTAACGGGATCACATCATTAGTTGAATGATCTGATTGACATGACCCATTCCATTAGCTTAGCACGATCGTTTAGTATGTTGCTATTGCTTTCTTCATGACTTATACATGTTCCTATGACTAAGAGATTATGCAACTCCCATTTGCCGAAGGAACACTTTGTGTGCTACCAAACGTCACAACGTAACTGGGTGATTATAAAGGAGCTCTATAGGTGTCTCCAAAGGTACATGTTGGGTTGGCGTATTTCGAGATTAGGATTTGTCACTCGGAATGTCGGAGAGGTATCTCTGGGCCCTCTCGGTAATGCACATCACTTAAGCCTTGCAAGCATTGCAACTAATGAGTTAGTTGCGGGATGATGTATTACGGAACGAGTAAAGAGACTTGCCAGGTAACGAGATTGAACTAGGTATTGGATACCGACGATCGAATCTCAGGCAAGTAACATACCGATGACAAAGGGAACAACGTATGTTGTTATGCGGTCTGACCGATAAAGATCTTCGTAGAATATGTAGGAGCCAATATGGGCATCCAGGTCCCGCTATTGGTTATTGACCGGAGACGTGTCTCGGTCATGTCTACATTGTTCTCGAACCGTAGGGTCCGCACGCTTAAGGTTTCGATGACAGTTATATTATGAGTTTATGAGTTTTGATGTACCGAAGGAGTTCGGAGTCCCGGATGAGATCGGGGACATGACGAGGAGTCTCGAAATGGTCGAGACGTAAAGATCGATATATTGGACGACTATATTCGGACATCGGAAAGGTTCCGAGTGATTCGGGTATTTTTCGGAAGTACCGGGGAGTTACGGGAATACGGGGGAGAAGTATTGGGCCTTATTGGGCCATACGGGAAAGAGAGAGGGGCTGCCTAGGCCAGGCCGCGCCCCCCCAAGGCCTAGTCCGAATTGGACTAGGGGGAGGGGCTGCGCCCCCTCCTTCCTTCCCTTCTCCCTTCCCTTTCCTTGTCTCCTACTCCTAATACTTGGAAGGACTCCTAGTTGGACTAGGAAAAGGGGGAATCGTACTCCCGGTGGGAGTAGGACTCCCCTTGGGCGCCCCATAGAGAGGGCCGGCCCTCTCCTCCTCCACTCCTTTATATACGGGGGCAGGGGGCACCCCATAGACACACAAGTTGATCTTCGTGATCGTTCCTTAGCCGTGTGCGGTGCCCCCCTCCACCATATTCCACCTCGGTCATATTGTTGCAGTGCTTAGGCGAAGCCCTACGACGGTACAACATCAAGATCGTCACCACGCCGTCGTGCTGACGGAACTCCTCCCCGACGCTTTGTTGGATCGGAGCCCGGGGATCGTCATCGAGCTGAATGTGTGCCAAGAACTCAGAGGTGCCGGAGTAACGGTGCTTGGATCGGTCGGATCGGGAAGACGTACGACTACTTCCTCTACGTTGCGTCAACGCTTCCGCTTCGGTCTACGAGGGTACATAGACAACACTCTCCCCTCTCGTTGCTATGCATCACCATGATCTTGCGTGTGCGTAGGAATTTTTTTTGAAATTACTACGTTCCCCAACAGTGGTATCAGAGCCTAGGTTTTATGTGTTGATGTTATATGCACGACTAAAACACAAGTGAGTTGTGGGCGATATAAGTCATACTGCTTACCAGCATGTCATACTTTGGTTCAGCGGTATTGTTGGATGAAGCGGCCCGGACCGACATTACGCGTACGCTTACGCGAGACTGGTTCTACCGACGTGCTTTGCACACAGGTGGCTGGCGGGTGTCAGTTTCTCCAACTTTAGTTGAACCGAGTGTGGCTACGCTCGGTCCTTGCGAAGGTTAAAACAGCACCAACTTGACAAACTATCGTTGTGGTTTTGATGCGTAGGTAAGAACGGTTCTTGCTAAGCCCAGTAGCAGCCACATAAAACTTGCAACAACAAAGTAGAGGACGTCTAACTTGTTTTTGTAGGGCATGTTGTGATGTGATATGGTCAAGACGTGATGAGATATAAGTTGTTGTATGAGATGATCATGTTTTGTTGAAGTTATCGGCAACTGGCAAAAGCCTTATGGTTGTCTGTCTATTGCATAAGATGCAAGCGCCAAATAATTGCTTTACTTTATCGCTATGCGATAGCAATAGTTGCAAGAGCAATTGTTGACGAGACGACCATGTGACGACACATTGATATAGATCAAGATGATGGAGATCATGGTGTCATGCCGGTGACGATGGAGATCATGACGATGCTTTGGAGATGGAGATCAAAGGCACAAGATGATGATGGCCATATCAGGTCACATATTTTGATTGCATGTGATGTTTATCTTTTATGCATCTTATCTTGCTTTGATTGACGGTGGCATTATAAGATGATTCCTCACTAAATTTCAAGATAAAAGTGTTCTCCCTGAGTATGCACCGTTGCCAAAGTTCGTCGTGCCCAGACACCACGTGATGATCGGGTGTGATAAGCTCTACGTCCATCTACAACGGGTGCAAGCCAGTTTTGCACACGCAGAATACTCAGGTTAAACTTGACGAGCCTAGCATATGCAGATATGGCCTCGGAACACTGAGACCAAAAGGTCGAGCTTGAATCATATAGTAGATATGATCAACATAGTGATGTTCACCATTGAAAGCTACTCCATTTCACGTGATGATCGGTTATGGTTTAGTTGATTTGGATCACGTGATCACTTAGAGGATTAGAGGGATGTCTATCTAAGTGGGAGTTCTTAAGTAATCTGATTAATTGAACTTTAATTTATCATGAACTTAGTCCTGGTAGTATTAGCATATCTATGTTGTAGATCAATAGCTCGCGTTGTTGCTTTCATATGATTATTTTGATATGTTCCTAGAGAAAAATTGTGTTGAAAGATGTTAGTAGCAATGATGCGGATTGGATCCGTGATCTGAGGTTTATCCTCGTTGCTGCACAGAAGAATTATGTCCTTGATGCACCGCTAGGTGACAGACCTATTGCAGGAGCAGATGCAGACGTTATGAACGTTTGGCTAGCTCAATATGATGACTACTTGATAGTTTAGTGCACCATGCTTAACGGCTTAGAATCGGGACTTCAAAGACGTTTTGAACGTCATGGACCATATGAGATGTTCCAGGAGTTGAAGTTAATATTTCAAGCAAATACCCGAGTTGAGAAATATGAGGTCTCCAACAAGTTCTATAGCTAAAAGATGGAGGAGAATAGCTCAAGCAGTGAGCATGTGCTCAGATTGTCTGGGCACTACAATCACTTGAATCAAGTGGGAGTTAATCTTCCAGATAAAATAGTGATTGACAGAATTCTCTAGTCACCATCACCAAGTTAGTAGAACTTCATGATGAACTATAATATGCAAGGGATAACGGAAACAATTTCGAAGCTCTTCGTGATGCTAAAATTGACGAAGGTAGAAATCAAGAAAAACATCAAGTGTTGATGGTTAACAAGACCAGTAGTTTCAAGAAAAGGGCAAAGGGAAGAAGGGGAACTTCAAGAAGAACAGCAAGCAAGTTGTTGCTCAAGTGAAGAAGCCCAAGTCTGGTCCTAAGCCTGAGACTAAGTGGTTCTACTGCAAAGGGACTGGTCACTGGAAGCGGAACTACCCCAAGTGATTGGCGGATAAGAAGGATGACAAAGTGAACATAAGTATATTTGATATACATGTTATTGATGTGTACTTTACTAGTGTTTATAGCAAACCCTCAGTATTTGATACTAGTTCAGTTGCTAAGATTACTAACTCGAAACGGGAGTTGCAGAATAAACAGAGACTAGTTAAGGGTGAAGTGACGATGTGTGTTGGAAGTGGTTCCAAGATTGATATGATCATCATCGCACACTCCCTATAATTTCGGGATTAGTGTTGAACCTAAATAAGTGTTATTTGGTGTTTGCGTTGAGCATGAATATGATTTGATCATGTTTATTGTAATACGGTTATTCATTTAAGTAAGAGAATAAATTGTTGTTCTGTTTACATGAATAAAACCTTATATGGTTACACACCCAATGAAAATAGTTCGTTGGATCTCGATCGTAGTGATACACATAATCATAATATTGAAACCAAAAGATGCAAAGTTAATAATGATAGTGCAACTTATTTGTAGCACTGCCGTTTAGGTCATATTGGTGTAAAGCGCATGAAGAATCTCCATGCTGATGGGCTTTTGGAATCACTTGATTATGAATCAGTTGATGCTTGCGAACCATGCCTCATGGGCAAGATGACTAAGACTCTGTTCTTCAGAACAATGGAGCGAGCAACAGATTTGTTGGAAATCATACATACTGATGTATGTGGTCCGATGAATATTGAGGCTCGCGACATGTATCATTATTTTCTGATCTTCACAGATGATTTGAGCAGATATGAGTATATCTACTTGATGAAACATAAGTCTGAAACATTTGAAAATTTCAAAGAATTTCAGAGTGAAGTGAAAAATCATCGTAACAAGAAAATAAAGTTTCTACGATCTGATCATAGAGAAGAGTATTTGAGTTACGAGTTTGGCCTTCAGTTAAAAACAATGTGAAATAGTTTCACTACTCATGCAACCTGGAACACCACAATGTAATGGTGTGTCTGAACGTCATAACCGTACTTTATTAGATATGGTGCCATCTATGATGTCTCTTACCGATCTACCACTATCGTTTTGGGGTTATGCATTAGAGACAGCTGCATTCACGTTAAATAGGTCACCATCTAAATCCGTTGAGACGACACCGTATGAACTATGGTTTGGCAAGAAACCGAAAGCTGTCATTTCTTAAAGTTTGAGGTTGCAATGCTTATGTGAAAAAGTTTCAACCTGATAAGCTCAAACCCAAATCGGAGAAGTGCATATTCATAGGATACCCAAACGAAAATGTTGGGTACACCTTCTATCACAGATCCAAAGGCAAGACATTCATTGCTAAATGGATCCTTTCTAGAGAAGGAGTTTCTCTCGAAAGAAGTGAGTGGGAGGAAAGTAGAAAACTTGATAAGGTAATTGTACCTTCTTCCTTATTGGAAAATAGTTCATCACAGAAATCTGTTCCTGTGACTACTACACCAATTAGTGAGGAAGCTAATGATGATGATCATGTAATTTCAGATCAAGTTACTACCGAATCTCGTAGGTAAACCAGAGTGAGATCCGCACCAGAGTGGTACGGTAATCCTATTCTGGAGGTCATGTTACTTGACCATGACGAATCTACGAACTATGAGGAAGCGATGATGAGCCCAGATTCTGATAAATGGCTTGAGGCCATGAAATCTGAGATAGGATCCATGTATGAGAACAAAGTGTGGACTTTGGTGGACTTGCCTGAGGATCGGCAAGCCGTTGATAATAAATGTATCTTAAAGAGGAAGACGGACACGGATAGTAGTGTTACTATCTACAAAGCTAGAATTGTCGCAGAAGGTTTTCGACAAGTTCAAGGTGTTGACTACGATGAGAGTTTCTCACTCGTATCTATGCTTAAGTCTGTCCGAATCATGTTATCAATTGTCGCATTTTATGAAATCTGGCAAATGGATAAACAAAACTGAATTCCTTAATGGATTTATTAAAGAAGAGTTGTATGTGATGCAACAAGATGGTTTTGTCAATCCTAAAGGTGCTAACAAAATATGCAAGCTCCAGCGATCCATTTATGGACTGGTGCAAGCATCTCGGAGTTGGAATATACGCTTTGATAAGTTGATCAAAGCATATAGTTTTATACAGACTTGCGGTGAAGCCTGTATTTACAAGAAAGTGAGTGGGATCACTACAACATTTTTGATAAGTATATGTGAATGACATATTGTTGATCGTAAATAATGTAGAATTATTCTGCAAAGCATAAAGGAGTGTTTGAAAGGAGTTTTTCAAAGAAAGACCTCGGTGAAGCTGCTTACATATTGAGTATCAAGATCTATAGAGATAGATCAAGACGCTTGATAAGTTTTTTCAATGAGTACATACCTTGACAAGATTTTGAAGTAGTTCAAAACTGGAACAGTCAAAGAAAAAGTTTCTTGCCTGTGTTACAAGGTGTGAAGTTGAGTAAGACTCAAAGCCCGACCACGGCAGAAGATAGAAAGAGAATGAAAGTCATTCCCTATGCCTCAGTCATAGGTTCTATAAAGTATGCCATGCTGTGTACCAGATCTATTGTATACCATACACTGTGTTAAGAGAGGGAGTACAATAGTGATCTAGGAGTAGATCAATGGACAGTCGGTCAAAATTATCCTTACTGGAATAAGGATATGTTTCTCGATTACGAAGGTGACAAAAGGTTCGTCGTAAAGAGTTACATCGATGCAAGTTTTGACACTGATCCAGATGACTCTAAGTCTCAATCTGGATACATATTGAAGGTGGGACCAATTAGCTAGAGTAGCTCCATGCAGAGCATTGTTGACATAGAAATTTGCAAAATACATGCGGATCTGAATGTGGCAGACCCATTGACTAAACTTCTCTCACAAGCAAAACATGATCACTATTTGGGTCTTAATCACATAGCGATGTGAACTAGATTATTGAATCTAGTAAACCCTTTGGGTGTTAGTCACATGGAGATGTGAACCAATCACATAAAGATGTGAACTATTGATGTTAAATCACATGGCGATGTGATCTAGATTATTGACTCTAGTGCAAGTGGGAGACTGAAGGAAATATGCCCTAGAGGCAATAATAAAGTTATTATTTATTTCCTTATATCATGATAAATGTTTATTATTCATGCTAGGATTGTATTAACCGGAAACATAATACATGTGTGAATACATAGACAAACAGAGTGTCACTAGTATGCCTCTACTTGACTCGCTCGTTAATCAAAGATGGTTATGTTTCCTAACCATGGACAAAGAGTTGTTATTTGATTAACGGGATCACATCATTAGTTGAATGATCTGATTGACATGACCCATTCCATTAGCTTAGCACCCGATCGTTTAGTATGTTGATATTGCTTTCTTCATGACTTATACATGCATGTTCCTATGACTAAGAGATTATGCAACTCCCGTTTGCCGGAGGAACACTTTGTGTGCTACCAAACGTCACAACGTAACTGGGTGATTATAAAGGAGCTCTACAGGTGTCTCCAAAGGTACATGTTGGGTTGGCGTATTTCGAGATTAGGATTTGTCACTCCGAATGTCGGAGAGGTATCTCTGGGCCCACTCGGTAATGCACATCACTTAAGCCTTGCAAGCATTGCAACTAATGAGTTAGTTGCGGGATGATGTATTATGGAACGAGTAAAGAGACTTGCCGGTAACGAGATTGAACTAGGTATTGGATACCGACGATCGAATCTCAGGCAAGTAACATACCGATGACAAGGGGAACAACGTATGTTGTTATGCGGTCTGACCGATAAAGATCTTCGTAGAATATGTAGGAGCCAATATGGGCATCCAGGTCCCGCTATTGGTTATTGACCGGAGACATGTCTCGGTCATGTCTACATTGTTCTCGAACCGTAGGGTCCGCACGCTTAAGGTTTCGATGACAGTTATATTATGAGTTTATGAGTTTTGATGTACCGAAGGAGTTCGGAGTCACGAATGAGATCGGGGACATGACGAGGAGTCTCGAAATGGTCGAGACGTAAAGATCGATATATTGGACGACTATATTCGGACATCGGAAAGGTTCCGAGTGATTCGGGTATTTTTCGGAGTACCGGGGAGTTACGGGAATACAGGGGGAGAAGTATTGGGCCTTATTGGGCCATACGGGAAAGAGAGAGGGGCTGCCTAGGGCAGGCCGCGCGCCCCCCCAAGGCCTAGTCCAAATTGGACTAGGGGGAGGGGCCGCGCCCCCTCCTTCCTTCCCTTCTCCCTTCCCTTTCCTTGTCTCCTACTCCTAATACTTGGAAGGACTCCTAGTTGGACTAGGAAAAGGGGGAATCCTACTCCCGGTGGGAGTAGGACTCCCCTAGGGCGCGCCATAGAGAGGGCCGGCCCTCCCCTCCTCCACTCCTTTATATACGGGGGCAGGGGGCACCCCATAGACACACAAGTTGATCTTCGTGATCGTTCCTTAGCCGTGTGCGGTGCCCCCCTCCACCATATTCCACCTCGGTCATATTGTTGCAGTGCTTAGGCGAAGCCCTGCGATGGTAGAACATCAAGATCGTCACCACGCCGTCGTGCTGACAGAACTCCTCCCCGACGCTTTGTTGGATCGGAGCCCGGGGATCGTCATCGAGCTGAACGTGTGCCAAAAATTCGGAGGTGCCGGAGTAACGGTGCTTGGATCGGTCGGATCGGGAAGACGTACGAGTACTTCCTCTACGTTGCGTCAACGTTTCCGCTTTGGTCTACGAGGGTACATAGACAACACTCTCCCCTCTCGTTGCTATGCATCACCATGATCTTGCGTGTGTGTAGGAATTTTTTTTGAAATTACTACGTTCCCCAACAGTGACTACTTACATCGAGGCAGAGGTCGCGGGGCAGCAGTGACAGGAATTTGGGCGGGAGCACCAAGCAATCTTACCACCGGAACAACGCAATCAGAAGTTTAGAGCCCATCGAATCCACAGGCTTCACCAAAATTTAAACTGAATGTTCATACGAAGAGCCAGAGGAGAATCAGTGTCTTACTGCGAGTTCCTAGAGGAGGGGTAGGACGGGCTCCTCGTCGGGGTCGGCGCCGCCGCCGGTCGAGGAGGAGGCGAGGGGCTTGCAGGAGTCGGAGGAGACGGCGAGCGGGGGACCCAGGCACCTTCGCCGCCGTATGTGGGCGCGCGAGGGGCGGGAGTAGCCGGAGCACGAGGCGGCAGCGGCGGACGGACGGCGAGGTCGGTGAAGGGAACGGCGACGGCGCCGCAACGAAGCCGCGTGGGCTAGCGTTAGTCAGCCGCGGGGGCGCGGGGGCGGCGGGGGTGGAGTCCGGCGGGGGGTCAGGGCGGCGGGGGTGGGGGCGCGGGAGCGCAGGGGCGACGGGGGTGGAGTCCGGCGGGGGTCGGGGCGGCGGCGTCGTGGGTCGGGGCAGCGCGCGGGTGGATCTGGCGAGGGAGATAGGCACGAAGGGGATCCGGCGAGGGAGAGGGAGGAATTAGCTAGGGGGAAGCTTACTAATGGCGCACCCCGCAGCAGTGCGCCATTAGTATGCTTTTTTAGATAGCAATGGCGCACCCCCCGTCGGTGCGCCATTAGTAATCTTTTTTATATAGAAATGGCGCAACAAACAGAGGTGCGCCATTAGTAATCTTTTTTTTATATATAGCAATGGCGCACCAGCCAGTGGTGCGCCATCAGTAATTATTATTATTTATTTGTTGCATCTAATAATTTTTAAGAAAATGAATATGAATATGAAACAGTGATAATTTTTTATAAAAACAGTAATATTTTTTTAAAAAATATCATCAAATTTGTTATTTGAAAATATTTATGAATATAAAAAATATCATCAAATTTATTATTTGAAAATATCATCAAATTTGTTATTTGAACATATAATCAAATTTGTTTTTTTGCAATTTTAATTGCATTCATTTGTGATGGTGGAGCGGGCAGGGGAGGGTGCGGTGGGTCGTCGGCGGCGGTGGAGCGGGGGAGGGTGCGGGGGGTCGGCGGCGGCGGCCGGTGGAGCGGGGGAGAGGGTGAGGGGGGTCGTCGTCGGCGGTGGAGCGGGGAAGGGTGCGGGGGGTCGGCGGCGGCGGCCGGTGGAGCGGGGGAGATGGTGGGGGGGGGGGTTGTCGGCGGCTGTGGAGCGGAGGAGGGTGCGAGGGGTCGGCGGTGGCGGCCGGTGGAGCGGGGGAGAGGGTGCGGGGGGTGCTCGACGGCGAGGGGGACCGGATCTGGCGAGGTGGGATAGCGATCGAGATGGAGGGGGGTCGAGATCGAGTGTCCATGAAATTTAAAAACATTCATGAGTTCAAAAAGTGCCCATGAAATACAATCGAGAAATGAAGGCTACAATTTAAATACAATCGATCTTAGCTAGCTATCTGTTCACAATCTTCTTGCCCTTATTTTTCGTAAATGGAGTTCTTCTCTTGAACGGACGTCCTTTAGGTAGGGTGGTCCTGCTTCTTCTTGTGGTGTATGCTGATACTTCATCGTCGTCATCATGTTCCATCTTCGGGTCGCCGTACTTGTCGAAGTCTTGCTCATTGGCGACTCCGTCCATTCCGATGATCTTCCTTTTTCCTCTCCTCACGACAACACGACTGGGCTTTGGCGGGTCGGTAATGAAGAAGCATTGGTCCACTTGGGAAGCCAGTACCCATGGCTCATTTTTCACGCTGACGTTTGCGCCCGCGGTCTTGGATTTGGCTTCGGGTATAAACATGGTGGTGAAATACCAGTCTTCTTTTATGACGTTCTTGGCCCATCTGACACGAAACATCGGGACCTTCTCTCTAGCGTAGCTCAGCTCCCAGATCTCCTCGATCCTTCCGTAGTATCTGTCCTTGTCATTACCGGTGTAGGATTCCATCGTTACCCCGGAGTTCTGATAACCATCGCTCTTCATGTCCTTTCCCTCTGTGTAGAATGTGTAGCCGTTTATATCGTACGCCTCATACGTCATCGGGTTGTGCTCGGCGCCATGTGACAAGGCGAATATGATTTGTTCTTCTGTGGAAGAATCCTCATGTAAAGGGTACGACAGAAGCTTCTGCTTGAACCAACGCGTGAAACATGAGTTGTGCTCTTTGATTATATCTCTGTTCGTCCTCTGTTGGCCTCAGTCATTGTACGTCTTCTCAATAAAGGTTTTGTGCTCTACCACCCAAGGATCGACCACGTCTATGCGTTGTAGAGCGACTAGGTTTGCTCTTTCAAAGTCGGCGAGTCGACCCTCGAAGTCGACATGCATTTCGCGGCGACCCTCACGGTGACCCCATCTAGTGAGCCTGCCAAGGTGCCTGTTGACGGGCAAACCAACGGGGTTCTTGATGCCTAGATAATTTGTGCAGTAGGAGATGCACTCTTCGGTCAGAAAGCCCCTGGCTATGCTTCCCTTTGGACGTGACATGTTGCGAACGTATCCTTTGATGACACCATTCATCCTTTCGATCGGCATCATGCTGTGCAGGAACGTCGGCCCAAGTTGGATGATATCCTCCACGATATGGACCAGCAGATGCACCATAACGTCGAAGAATGCGGGCGGGAAGTACATCTCAAGCTCGCATAGTATCACCACGATTTCTTCCTGTAGCCTTCTGAGTTGCCTCACGCCAACCGACTTCCGAGAGATGATGTCGAAAAAGTTGCATAGGCCAAATAGCGTTTCACAGACATGCGCGTCCATGATCCCACGGATTGCAACTGGAAGTATCTGCGTCATCAGCACGTGACAGTCGTGAGACTTCATCCCGCTGAACTTCTGCTTTGCTGGGTCTAGGTATCTGCTTATCTTCCCCGCGTAACCGTAAGGAAGTTTTACTGCTACGAGGCAGGTGAAAAACTGATCGATCTCCTCCTGACTTAGAGTGAAGCACGTGGGAGGGAAGTCATTTCCGGTCTTCTTGGCCTTTTTGCCTTTGCGACGACTTTCCGTGTCCTGCTTCGCCTCATCATCATCATCATCATAATCGTTAGTGTGAAGCTCCTCCCTGATGCCCATTGATTTCAAGTCTGCCCTTGCTTTCGCCCCATCTTTGGTCCTCTCTGGCATGTTGAGCAGGGTACCAAGCAGACTCTTGCACACGTTCTTCGTGATATGCATGATATCAAGGCTGTGAGGCACACGGTGGATCTTCCAGTACGGTAAGTCCCATAAAACAGACCTCGTTTTTCATACCTTCAGCAGCGGCTCTGGGGCCTTTCGCTTCTTTCCCGGCTCTGGCGCCTTTTGCTTCTTTCCCGGCAGTGGGCAATCTTTCCAATTTTTCAACAGCTCGTCTATTTCCTCGCCGCTCCTCATACGCGGGCGTCTTCGGGGTTCAGTTTCACCATCGAACAGATCCTTGTGTTTCCTCCATGGGTCATCGTCGCGAAGCCACCTTCGATGTCCCATGAACACGGTTTTCGAAGACCCGGGATCTCTATCTAGCTGGCGATACGTTGTGTCATCCATGCACCTGATGCATCCAGAAAATCTGTGGACCACCTGCCCCGCGAGATATCCGTAACCGAGATAGTCGTGCATCGTCGTGAGAAGTGCGGCTCTCATAGGGAAATATTCTTTCTCTGCGGTGTCCCACGTATTGGCTGGCATTTTCCACAGCGTGTCTAGCTCCTCTTTCAGCAGCCCCAGGTACAGATTGATGTTGTTCCCTGGTTGTTTCGGCCCTTCAATTAGCATATTCATGTGAATGTACTTCCTCTTCATGCACAACTAGGGAGGAAGGTTGTACATCCACACAAACACAGGCCAGGTGCTATGTGTGCTTCTCTGGCTGCCAAACAGATTGACTCCATCGGTGCTCGCGCCCAGCACGATGTTCCTTGGATCCTTCCCAAATTCTGGGTGTTCAAAGTTCAACGCTTGCCACTGGCTCCCATCCTTAGGGTCACTCAGCATCTTGTCTTTTTTATTTATCTCCAGATCATTTGCGTCATCTTCTCGCTTCCTCTCCTCCCTATCCGCGTTCCAACGCAGGAGCTTTGCTACCTGTAACGCCCCAGATATAACTTTCCCAATTTGTACTCCAACTCTTTCCGTTTCCGGCGTTAAGTTATATTTATTTCTCGGGTTCGGGTCTTTGTCTCCGTGTGTTGTTTTCGTTTTCATGCATCTCATATCATGTCATCATGTGCATTGCATTTGCATACGTGTTCATCTCATGCATTCGAGCATTTTCCCCGTTGTCCGTTTTGCATTCCGGCGCTTCGTTCTCCTCCGGTGGTCATTTCTAGCTTTCTTTCGTGTGTGGGGATTAAACATCTCCGGATTGGACCGAGACTTGTCATGCGGCCTTGGTTTACTACCGGTAGACCGCCTGTCAAGTTTCGTATCATTTGGACTTCGTTTGATACTCCAACGGTTAACCGAGGGACCGAAAAGGCCTCGTGTGTGTTGCAGCCCAACACCCCTCCAATTTGGCCCAAAACCCACCAAACTCTGCTCCATGTCCTAGAGCATTCGATCACGATCGCGTGGCCGAAAACCGCACCTCATTTGGACTCTCCTAGCTCCACTTATGCCTATAAATAGCCCCCTCCATTTTCGGATCTCTCCTCCCCCTCGAAACCCTAGATCCTTCCCTCCCCGCCGCCGCCGGACAACGTCCACGCGAGCCGAACGTGTATGACCTGACCGCTAGCGCCACGTGGCTCCTCCCCATTCGCCGAGCCGCCGCGCCCACTTCGCCGCGCCGCCACCCGCGCGCCGGCCCGGGAGGCCCAAACCGGGCCCCCGCGAGCCCGTCTGCTCCGCCGCCGCCTGCCTCCCCAGCCCGCGTCCGCCGCCTCACGCGCCGCCCAGCGCCGCCGTGCGCCGCCCACCGCATCCCGCCGCTCCGGCCGGCGACCGCCGCCAAGCTCGTCGCCGGGCCGCCCCACGCACCGCCGCCGCCGACTCGGCCTCCCCCGCACCTCCTCGCCTCGGGAAGAGCCAAGTCCGGCGACCCCCGACGACTCCGGCCACCTTCGACCAACTCCGGCGAACAGGAACTCGAAGACCGGCGATCCTCGTTATCCGCGCCCGGCCAGATCCAGATCTTGGATATTTTCCCCGGTTGACTTTTATCTCCTAACCCTAATTTTTTATGCAAACTTTGACTGATGATATTTCCGCATCCGTAGCTCTGATTTGGGCATATAATATATCAAAATCTTCGTCTCGACGAGTACATCATTTCATTCCATTGCATCATTTTCATTTGAGCTCATCTTGATGCCCAAAATGCTGTTAGAAGGAGGCTTCGTGAGTTAATTGTCAGATCTGCTAGTTCATTGACTTTTGTCATTTTTGCCACGGTTATTGTGTGCATGCTATGCCTGTGAGTCCTTCATATGTTTTGTTAAGCATTTTGTCTTCTTTCCAGAGGTGCAACCCATGCATTTTTAGGATGTGTGTGGTGACTTGTGCAAGCTTGCAAAGTGAGGCACCCGGTCAATCTGTTTTCAGGGACTTAGTTGTTTTCACTAAGTCTGGGATATTTTAGTTCATGATGCCATATGTTCAGCTTGTTTCCTAGTGATCCGTGCCTCTTTTGAGGATGACCAGTAAAGGAGTTTTGTTAATCATGTTATGCTCTATCCATCCATGTCTTTGTCTGCAATTATGGAGCAGCATATCTTGAGTCAATCGAGCTCTACTTTTGCTTCATGGTGAATCTGGGCAGATCGTCAACTCGTTTGCGATTTTGCCGATGTTATTGTAGTTGATCCGTGCATGCTATGCCATTGTTCTTGCCATATCTAGCTTGTATTTTGTGCCTTCTTAATGGATGTATGCTTGCCTTGCTGTGACTTGCACCATGGTGAGTGCATCGAGCTTGTTTACATGCCTTCGTGAGTTATATTTCAGCATGTCTCAGTTTTCACTAAGTCTGAAAACTGATTGTGTTTTAGCTATGTTCGTGTGCCCGTTAATATATTTTGTGAACCCTTTTTGCCCCAGGTCACTTTGGGACTTTTGTTAAGCTTGTTGAGTAGCTCCATGCCATGTTCTTACTTGTCATATTCAGGTCACGTATCATGTTGTTTTGCTGCTCTGAAGAGGGCTTCGTGATCTGAAATTTCAGACTAGTGTTAATTTCACTAAGTCTGGAATCTGTTTTGCATTTGCGTTTTTGCCATGCTTGTTTGAACCCCATAATGGATGAATTGGCCGTGGCTCAGTGCTAGTCTTTTGTTAAGCATCTTGTGTGCATCCCTGCCATGTATTTTGTTGTCATTTTTGGTGACTGTAGCATGTTCATTTCGTTGCATTTAGATGTCTACTTGCTATAAATTGCAGACCGGTGTCATATCTTAAAAAGCTTGCCATTTCCAAACCATAACTCCGATTCCAATGATCTTTATATCGTTTTCAAGCGATTTCATCCCCTATTTCCAGTGGCAACCTTGGAATTCCATGTTGAGGCCAGGTTCATGCATTTCCTGTCATATCTTGCATTTTGCATCCCGCATCGCATCCCGCATAGCATATCTTCATCTCATCATATTGCTTGGTCTTGCACATGGTTGATTGTATCCTTGTTGCTTGTTTGTCTTGTTGGGTAGAGCCGGGAGACGAGTTCGCTACCGAGGAGCCCGTTGAGTTTGCTTGTGAGGATCCAGTCAACTCTGACAACAGTGCAGGCAAGATGATCATACCCTCGAAATCACTACTATCTTTGCTATGCTAGTTTGCTCGCTCTTGCTATGCCAATGCTACGATGCCTACCTTTTGCTTGTCAGCCTCCCAATTGCCATGTCAACCTCTAACCCACCTTGTCCTAGCAAACCGTTGATTGGCTATGTTACCGCTTTGCTCAGCCCCTCTTATAGCGTTGCTAGTTGCAGGTGAAGATTGGAGGCCATTCCTTATTGGAACATTTATTTACTTGTTGGGATATCATTATATTGCTATGTTATCTTAATGCATCTATATACTTGGTAAAGGGTGGAAGGCTCAGCCTCTCGCCTAGTGTTTTGTTCCACTCTTGCCATCCTAGTTTCCGTCATATCGGTGTTATGTTCCCGGATTTTGGCGTTCCTTATGCGGTTGGGTTATAATGGGAACCCCTTGATATTTCGCCTTGATTAAAGCTTGTCCAGCAATGCCCAACCTTGGTTTTACCATTTGCCACCTAGCCTTTTCTTTCCCTTGGGTTCTGCAGACTCAAGGGTCATCTTATTTTAACCCCCCCCCCCCCCCCCGGGCCAGTGCTCCCTCTGAGTGTTGGTCCGAACTGGGCAGCCTGCGAGGCCACCTCGGGGAAACTTGAGGGTTGGTTTTACTCATAGCTTGACCTATCTGAGTGTGCCCTGAGAAAGAGATATGTGTAGCTCCTATCGGGATTTGTCGGCACATTCGGGCGGTGTTGCTGGTCTTGTTTTAACCTGTCGAATTGTCTTGTTGTACCGGGTTACCGAGTCTGATCGGTGTGTCTCGGGTGGAGGTCTATTCCTTCGTTGACCGTGAGAGCTTGTCATGGGCTAAGTTGGGACTCCCCTGCAGGGATTGAACTTTCGAAAGTCGTGCCCGCGGTTATGGGCAGATGGGAATTTGTTAATGTCCGGTTGTAGATAACTTGAACTTTAATAAATTAAAATGAATCAACTGAGTGTGTTACCGTGATGGCCTCTTCTCGGCGGAGTCCGGGAAGTGGACACGGTGTTGGAGTTATGCTTGCGCAGGTTGTTCCTCTAGATTATCGCTCGTGCCTTGCCTCCTCTTCTCGCTCTCTTTTGCGTATAAGATAGCCACCATATATGCTAGTCGCTTGCTGCAGCTCCACATATATTTGCCTTATCCATTCCTATAAGCTTAAATAGTCTTGATCGCGAAGGTGTGAGATTGCTGAGTCCCCGTGGCTCACAGATACTATAATTCCAGATGCAGGACCAGGTGATTTCGCTCCAGGTGACGAGTACGAGCTCAAGTGGGAGTTCGACGAGGACTCTTAGCGTTATTATGTTTCCTTTCCCGATGATCAGTAGTGGTGCCTAGTTGGGGTTTGATTCAGGGCCTTGTCGCATGTTGGGTTCTTTTCTATTTTGGCGCCGTAGTCGGGCCATGAGTGTTTGTATGATGAATGTTATTTATGTACTCTGATGTGACGTGGCGAGTGTAAGCCAACTATGTATCTTCCCCTTTTATCATATATTACATGGGATGTTGTAATGATTGCCTAACTTGCGACATTGCTTTCAATGCGGTTATGCCTCTAAGTCGTGCCTCGACACGTGGGAGCTATAGCCGCATCGAGGGCGTTACACTACCTTAGGGTCCGCGAAATACCGCTGCAGACGAGGAGTGATCGGAAAGTACCACACCACTTTATGGATATGTGACCATTTGAAGAGGAATGCATTCGTTCATTTTGTTCGGATGTGAAGACTATATGTTGCAATTTTCATTCCGTTGAATTCAGCTTCACTATTTATCTGTCTATGTGCTAACGGTGGTCAACCTCTTCAGGATGGCTCCCGCTAAGAGCACCAGTCAGAACCAGAATCAAGATCCGCCACCATCTCCACCTCCTCCAGAGGCATGGCAAGCTGTGATGGCCGCAACCAATGCAAACACTCAGCCGATCATGCAAATTCTCCAAGAGCGCAATCAAGGCAGTCAAGGGAATCAAGGCAGCAATCAAAGTCACTTTGTTACACTCAACCAATTCCTTGCTAACGGGCCAAAGACTTTCAGCAATTGTGTTCAGGCAACCGATGCTGACGATTGGCTTGTGGATCTGTGTAAGCATTTCGAGTGCAGCAACATCAGGCCTGAGGACTTTGTCAAGTTCGCTTCCTTCCAACTCAAAGATCAAGCTGCAGAATGGTTCCAGCAGTACAAGGATTCCAGAGGTGGACGTGTTATCACTTGGGATGATTTCCGTCGAGATTTCCGAGCTCATCACATTCCGCAGAGCGTGGTTGAAAGCAAGCGTGAGGAATTCCGCAATCTGAAGCAAGGCTCTTTGTCTGTCTATGACTACAACAAATTGTTCCAGAAGCTTGCCCGCTTCGCCAAGCAGGACGTGCCTGATGAGAAGAGCATGATATATCAGTTCAGGGGTGGTCTCAGAGAAGATATTCAGCTCGCTCTTGTTCTCTTTGAGCCCTTGAGATACGATGAGTTCTACAACATGGCACTGAAGCAAGAGGCTGCTCAGTTGAGGTGTGATGCTTCCAGGAAGCGAGTCAGAGATGTTACTCCTTCTTCCTCTACTCAAGTGGCCAAGCAGCAGAAGTTTTGGCTTCCTCCTCCTCCGTTCCGTCAGCCGTATCAGCAGAAGAGCAAAGGTGGCAGTGGTTTTTACCACCCACCCAACCTAGGCTTTCAGAACAAGACTTCATCTCAAGCTCCAAGACCGAGTGCTCTGTATCACCGTCCGCTCTCAGAGGTCACGTGCAACAAGTGCCAACAGAAGGGTCACTATGCCAACAAGTGTCTCAACCAGAGGCGTCTTCCTCCTCCTCCTCCTGTCAGATCGGCAAGTACAGCTGTGGTCAAGCATAACCCCAAGCATGCCAAGGTCAATTTGATGAATGCAGCTCAGGCAGAGGACTCATCAGATGTGATCATGGGTAACCTTCCTGTTAATGATATTCCTGCAAGAGTTCTTTTTGACATGGGTGCATCGCATTGTTTCATGTCTAAGCCATTTTTTACCAAGCATGAGTTCGTTTCTTCTCATTTGGGTAAACAAATGGATATCGTTTCTCCTGGCAAACGTTTGAGTGCTAGTCTGGAGGTGCCAGATGTTACTATCACATTGGGCGTCTACAAGTTCCTTTCTTCCCCAATGGTTCTTGGTAACTCGGATATTGATCTTATTCTCGGGATGGATTGGCTTTCTAAACACAAGGCTCAGCTTGATTGTGCTGCCAGGCAGATTCAATTGACTCATTCGTCTGAGGATGTAATTGTCTTTGCCGCTCGGGATAATACTATCCGTCTGTTTTCTCTCAATGAGAAGGGTGAATTGGATGCTATCTCTCAAATTCTAGTCGTTTGCGAATATCAAGACGTCTTTCCAGAAGAGCTCCCAGGAATGCCTCCGCACCGGCCAGTTGAATTCGTTATTGAACTTGAGCCTGGCACGGAACCTATGTGCAAACGTCCTTACAAGCTCGGACCTGAAGAGTTGAAGGAGCTGAAGAAGCAACTCGATGAGCAAGAAAGAATGGTTCTCATTCGGCCTAGTACTTCTCCGTGGGGTTGTGGTGTTCTTTTTGTGAAGAAGAAGGATGGAACGGACCGACTTTGTGTTGATTACCATCCAGTGAACAAGAAGACCATCAAGAACAAATACCCACTTCCCAACATCAATGAGCTGTTCGAACAACTCAAAGGTGCCCAAGTATTCTCCAAGCTTGATCTCCGTATGGGTTATCACCAGATTCGCATTCGTGAAGAAGATATTCCCAAGACAGCATTCAGAACAAGCTTTGGGTCATATGAATACACTGTCATGTCTTTTGGCCTCGCCAATGCTCCTCCGACGTTCTCTCGCATGATGAATTTCATCTTCAACGCCTACACCAATGACTTCGTTTTGGTCTATCTCGATGGCATTCTGGTTTTCTCGAAGAACAAGGAAGATCATGCCAAGCACTTGCGTTTGGTTCTCGATAAGCTCAGGGAACATCAGTTCTATGCCAAGTTCTCCAAGTGTGAATTTTGGCTCGATGAGGTTCTTTATCTTGGTCATATCATCTCTGCCAACGGCATTTCCGTGAATGCCGAGAAGGTTTCCGCAATTGTAAATTGGGAACCTCCTCAGAACGTCAAGCAACTCCGCAGTTTTCTCGGTCTTGCAAGTTATTGCCGAAGATTTGTTGAAAACTTTTCCAAGATCGCGAAGCCTCTCTCAAATCTTCTTCAGAAGCACGTCAAGTATGTTTGGTCTCCAGAGTGTGATATTGCTTTCAACACTTTGAAAGAGAAATTGATCACTGCTCCAGTTCTGACTCCACCTGATGAATCCAAGCCGTACGAGGTCTTTTGTGATGCCTCTCTCCAAGGTCTTGGCGCAGTTTTGATGCAAGAGAAGAAAGTTGTTGCTTATACATCTCGCCAGTTGAAGCCTAATGAGAAGAACTACCCCACTCATGATCTCGAGTTGGCGGCAGTTGTGCATACTCTTTTGACTTGGGGACATCTTCTATTGGGAAGAAAAGTGGACATTTTCACTGATCACAAGAGTCTCAAGTACATCTTCACTCAGCCTAATCTCAACCTAAGGCAAACTCGATGGGTCGAAATGATTCAAGAGTATAATCCGAGTATTGAGTATACTCCAGGCAAGGCTAATGTGATTGCTGACGCTTTGAGCAGAAAGGCCTACTGCAACAGTCTGATTCTCAAGCCTTATCAACCCGAGCTTTGCGAAGCTTTCCGCAAACTTAATCTGCAAGTTGTTCCTCAAGGTTTCCTCACCAACCTTCAAGTCTCTCCTACCTTAGAAGACCAGATTCGCCAAGCCTAACTTCTTGATGCAATGGTGAAAAAGGTGAAGATTGGGATTGCCAAGAGTCAGTCCAAGTACAAGTGCTACCGCCTTGATGACAAGGACACTCTCTTCTTCGAGGATCGTATTGTTGTGCCCAAAGGTGAACTTCGTAAAGTGATCATGAACGAGGCTCAGAATTCTCTCCTCTCCATCCACCCTGGGAGCACGAAGATGTATCAGGACCTCAAGCAAGCTTATTGGTGGACTCGAATGAAGCGCGAGATCGCTCAATTCGTGAATGAATGTGATGTCTGCAGAAGAGTGAAGGCAGAACACCAAAGGCCAGCTGGTCTCCTCCAACCTCCTGCCATTCCAGAATGAAAGTTTGACCACATTGAAATGGACTTCGTGACTGGGTTTCCAAAGTCCAAGCGTGGCAATGATGCTATATTTGTTGTCATCGACAAGCTCACCAAAGTGGCTCACTTTCTTCCTATCAAAGAGTCAATCACTGCAGCTCAATTGGCGGAACTCTATACCTCTCGTATTGTCTCTCTGCACGGTATTCCTCAAGTGATATCTTCAGACCGTGGCAGCATCTTTACCTCCAAGTTTTGGGATTCTTTCCAGAAGGCCATGGGCACCAACATCCGCTTCAGCACCGCTTTCCATCCTCAAACAAGCACTCAAGTCGAGCGTGTCAACCAGATTCTTGAAGATATGCTCAGGGCTTGTGTGATCTCCTTCGGCATGAAGTGGGAGGATTGTCTTCCTTATGCTGAATTCTCCTATAACAACAGTTTTCAAGCAAGTTCGGGCAAGGCCCCTTTTGAAATTCTGTATGGCAGGAAGTGCCGTACCCCTCTCAACTGGTCTGAAACCGGTGAACGTCAGCTTTTGGGTAATGACTTAATCACAGAAGCAGAAGAAATGTGCAAAGTCATTCGTGATAACCTCAAAGCAGCCCAATCCCGCCAGAAGAGCTACTATGATAGTAAGCACCGTGATTTGGCTTTCGAGATCGGAGATCATGTTTACTTCCGTGTCTCTCCTATGAAAGGTACTCGTCGCTTCGGTATCAAAGGAAAGCTTGCCCCTAGATACGTGGGACCTTTCAAGATTGTCAGCAAGATGGGCGACCTCGCCTATCAACTCGAGCTTCCTTCAAACTTTGCAAATGTTCATGATGTGTTCCACGTCTCTCAGCTTCGAAAGTGCTTCAAGACTCCTGACCGCACCGTCAACTTCGAGGACATTGAGCTCCAAGAAGATCTCTCCTATCGTGAGCACCCAGTTGCTATTCTTGAAGAGACTGAACGTAAGACTCGCAACAAGTCAATCAAATTTCTCAAAGTCAAGTGGTCTCACCATTCCGACCGTGAAGCTACCTGGGAACGCGAGGATCACCTCCGTTCTGAGTACCCGGAGTTCTTTCAGTCCTAGATCTCGGGACGAGATCTTTTCCTAGTGGTGGAGTGTTGTAACGCCCCAGATATAACTTTCCCAATTTGTACTCCAACTCTTGCCGTTTCCGGCGTTAAGTTATATTTATTTCTCGGGTTCAGGTCTTTGTCTCTGTGTGTTGTTTTCGTTTTCATGCATCTCATATCATGTCATCATGTGCATTGCATTTGCATACGTGTTCATCTCATGCATTCGAGCATTTTCCCCGTTGTCCGTTTTGCATTCCGGCGCTTCGTTCTCCTCCGGTGGTCATTTCTAGCTTTCTTTCGTGTGTGGGGATTAAACATCTCCGGATTGGACCGAGACTTGTCATGCGGCCTTGGTTTACTATCGGTAGACCGCCTATCAAGTTTCGTATCATTTGGACTTCGTTTGATACTCCAACGGTTAACCGAGGGACCGAAAAGGCCTCGTGTGTGTTGCAGCCCAACACCCCTCCAATCTGGTCCAAAACCCACCAAACTCTGCTCCATGTCCTAGAGCATTCGATCACGATCGCGTGGCCGAAAACCGCACCTCATTTGGACTCTCCTAGCTCCACTTATGCCTATAAATAGCCCCCTCCATTTTCGGATCTCTCCTCCCCCTCGAAACCCTAGATCCTTCCCTCCCCCCCGCCGCCGGACAACGTCCGCGCGAGCCGAACGTGTATGACCTGACCGCTAGCGCCACGTGGCTCCTCCCCATTCGCCGAGCCGCCGCGCCCACTTCGCCGCGCCGCCACCCGCGCGCCGGCCCGGGAGGCCCAAACCGGGCCCCCGCGAGCCCGTCTGCTCCGCCGCCGCCTGCCTCCCCGGCCCGCGTCCGCCGCCTCACGCGCCGCCCAGCGCCGCCGTGCGCCGCCCACCGCATCCCGCCGCTCCGGCCGGCGACCGCCGCCAAGCTCGTCGCCGGGCCGCCCCACGCACCGCCGCCGCCGACTCGGCCTCCCCCGCACCTCCTCGCCTCGGGAAGCGCCAAGTCCGGCGACCCCCGACGACTCCGGCCACCTTCGACCAACTCCAGCGAACAGGAACTCGATGACCGGCGATCCTCGTTATCCGCGCCCGGCCAGATCCAGATCTGGGATATTTTCCCCGGTTGACTTTTATCTCCTAACCCTAATTTTTTATGCAATCTTTGACTGATGATATCTCCGCATCCGTAGCTCCGATTTGGGCATATAATATATCAAAATCTTCGCCTCGACGAGTACATCATTTCATTCCATTGAATCATTTTCATTTGAGCTCATCTTGATGCCCAAAATTCTGTTAGAAGGAGGCTTCGTGAGTTAATTGTCAGATCTGCTAGTTCATCTTAGACTTTTGTCATTTTTGCCATGATTATTGTGTGCATGCTATGCCTGTGAGTCCTTCATATGTTTTGTTAAACATTTTGTCTTCTTTCTAGAAGTGCCACCCATGCATTTTTAGGATGTGTGTGGTGACTTGTGCAAGCTTGCAAAGTGAGGCACCCGGTCAATCTTTTTTCAGGGACTTGGTTGTTTTCACTAAGTCTGGGATATTTTAGTTCATGATGCCATATGTTCAGCTTGTTTCCTAGTGATCCGTGCCTCTTTTGAGGATGACCAGTAAAGGAGTTTTGTTAATCATGTTATGCTCTATCCATCCATATCTTTGTCTGCAATTATGGAGCACCATATCTTGATTCAATCGAGCTCTACTTTTGCTTCATGGTGAATCTGGGCAGATCGTCAACTCGTTTGCGATTTTGCCGATGTTATTGTAGTTGATCCGTGCATGATATGCCCTTGTTCTTGCCATGTCTACCTTGTATTTTGTGCCTTCTTAATGTATCTATGCTTGCCTTGCTGTGACTTGCACCATGGTGAGTGCCTCGAGCTCGTTTACATGCCTTCGTGAGTTATATTTCAGCATGTCTCAGTTTTCACTAAGTCTGAAAACTGATTGTGTTTTAGCTATGTTCGTGTGCCCGTTAATATATTTTGTGAACCCTTTTTGCCCCAGGTCACTTTGGGACTTTTGTTAAGCTTGTTGAGTAGCTCCATGCCATGTTCTTACTTGTCATATTCAGGTCACGTATCATGTTGTTTTGCTGCTCCGAAGAGGGCTTCGTGATCTGAAATTTCAGACTAGTGTTAATTTCACTAAGTCTGGAATCTGTTTTGCATTTGCGTTTTTGCCATGCTTGTTTGAACCCCATAATGGATGAATTGGCCATGGCTCAGTGCTAGTCTTTTGTTAAGCATCTTGTGTGCATCCCTGCCATGTATTTTGTTGTCATTTTTGGTGACTGTAGCATGTTCATTTCGTTGCATTTAGATGTCTACTTGCTGTAAATTGCAGACCGGTATCATATCTTAAAAAGCTTGCCATTTCCAAACCGTAACTCCGATTCCAATGATCTTTATATCGTTTTCAAGCGATTTCATCCCCTATTTCCAGTGGCAACCTTGGAATTCCAAGTTGAGGCCAGGTTCATGCATTTCCTGTCATATCTTGCATTTTGCATCCCGCATAGCATATCTTCATCTCATCATATTGCTTGGTCTTGCACATGGTTGATTGTATCCTTGTTGCTTGTTTGTCTTGTTGGGTAGAGCCGGGAGACGATTTCGCTACCGAGGAGCCCGTTGGGTTTGCTTGTGAGGATCCAGTCAACTCTGACAACAGTGCAGGCAAGATGATCATACCCTCGAAATCACTACTATCTTTGCTATGCTAGTTTGCTCGCTCTTGCTATGCCAATGCTACGATGCCTACCTTTTGCTTGTCAGCCTCCCAATTGCCATGTCAACCTCTAACCCACCTTGTCCTAGCAAACCGTTGATTGGCTATGTTACCGCTTTGCTCAGCCCCTCTTATAGCGTTGCTAGTTGCAGGTGAAGATTGGAGGCCGTTCCTTATTGGAACATTTATTTACTTGTTGGGATATCATTATATTGCTATGTTATCTTAATGCATCTATATACTTGGTAAAGGGTGGAAGGCTCGGCCTCTCGCCTAGTGTTTTGTTCCACTCTTGCCGTCCTAGTTTCCGTCATATCGGTGTTATGTTCCCGGATTTTGGCGTTCCTTACGTGGTTGGGTTATAATGGGAACCCCTTGATATTTCGCCTTGATTAAAGCTTGTCCAGCAATGCCCAACCTTGGTTTTACCATTTGCCACCTAGCCTTTTCTTTCCCTTGGGTTCTGCAGACTCAAGGGTCATCTTATTTTAACCCCCCCCCCCGGGCCAGTGCTCCCTCTGAGTGTTGGTCCGAACTGGGCAGCCTGCGGGGCCACCTCGGGGAAACTTGAGGGTTGGTTTTACTTGTAGCTTGACCTATCTGAGTGTGCCCTGAGAAAGAAATATGTGCAGCTCCTATCGGGATTTGTCGGCACATTCGGGCGGTGTTGCTGGTGTTGTTTTAACCTGTCGAATTGTCTTGTTGTACCGGGTTACCGAGTCTGATCGGTGTGTCTCGGGTGGAGGTCTATTCCTTCGTTGACCGTGAGAGCTTGTCATGGGCTAAGTTGGGACTCCCCTGCAGGGATTGAACTTTCGAAAGCCGTGCCCGCGGTTATGGGCACATGGGAATTTGTTATTGTCAGGTTGTAGATAACTTGAACCTTAATAAATTAAAATGAATCAACTAAGTGTGTTACCGTGATGGCCTCTTCTCGGCGGAGTCCGGGAAGTGGACACGGTGTTGGAGTTATGCTTACGCAGGTTGTTCCTCTAGATTATCGCTCGTGCCTTGCCTCCTCTTCTCGCTCTCTTTTGCGTATAAGATAGCCACCATATATGCTAGTCGCTTGCTGCAGCTCCACATATATTTGCCTTATCCATTCCTATAAGCTTAAATAGTCTTGATCGCGAAGGTGTGAGATTGCTGAGTCCCCGTGGCTCACAGATACTATAATTCCAGATGCAGGACCAGGTGATTTCGCTCCAGGTGACGAGTACGAGCTCAAGTGGGAGTTCGACGAGGACTCTTAGCGTTATTATGTTTCCTTTCCCGATGATCAGTAGTGGTGCCTAGTTGGGGTTTGATTCAGGGCCTTGTCGCATGTTGGGTTCTTTTCTATTTTGGCGCCGTAGTCGGGCCATGAGTGTTTGTATGATGAATGTTATTTATGTACTCTGATGTGACGTGGCGAGTGTAAGCCAACTATGTATCTTCCCCTTTTATCATATATTACATGGGATGTTGTAATGATTGCCTAACTTGCGACATTGCTTTCAATGCGGTTATGCCTCTAAGTCGTGCCTCGACACGTGGGAGCTATAGCCGCATCGAGGGCGTTACACTACCTTAGGTCCGCGAAATACCGCTGCAGACGAGGAGTGATTGGAAAGTACCACACCACTTTTCGAGGAGCTTTCTGCCTCTTCTTGTATCGAGTGACGCCGCACACCGGACATATGGTAGACTCTGCGTGCTTGTCCCGATAAATGATGCAATTGTACATGCACACATTGTATTTCACGTGCGGTAAATCCAGAGGACACACGATGTTTTTCGCCTCCTCGAAACTGGTCGGGCACTTGTTCCCTTGGGAAGACGTTCGTACCAGAATGACATGTTCTCATCGAAGCATGCGTCGGTCATTTTGTGTTTTACCTTCATCTCCAGAGCCATGAGCGTTACTTTCAGGTGGGTATCCTCGGGTCTGCATCCTTCATACAATGGAGTAACCGCGTCTATCTCCAGTTGATCCAGCTTGGCTTTCTCTCGGGCGGCAGCTCTTGCGTTATCCGTCTGCTTGAGAAGCAGCTCTTGAATATGAGGGTCCTGCTCCCAGCCCATCGATGGTCCATCATCGTCTGCTCCGCCGGCATCTTCATCTTCATGATCATGCCCTTCGTCTGCTCCGGCATCTTCCTCATCATCATGTCCTGCATCTTCTACATGATGACTATGTACAGCATCACCGTCGTGATCATGTCCTGGAGATTCTTCGTCTTCTCGCCCGCCCGAGCCGCGGTGGTTGTCTTGCTGCCCTTCCTCATTTCTTGCCCGGCCCCCATGGACGACTTCATAGTCATCTTCATCACCTTGCCACCGATAGCCATCCATGAAACCACGCAAGAGCAGGTGGTCCCGCACCTGCCCGGAATCCGGGTCCGCAATAAGGCTCTTCAGCTTGCATCTTCGACACAGACATCTTATCTTCGTCCCGTTCTTTTGAAGCATCTCGGCCTTCACGGAGCTCAAAACCATATTCACGATGCCTTCGGTCATCGTGCGGACCATGGTCGCCTGCGGGGTACAACAAAACGATATTTTAGAACCAAGAAAAAATTTGGCATGACTTTCCCTAAAAATAGGACCAAAAAGAATGCATAGTGCCAAAATTCTCGCCGAAACAGAAATGAATCAAGATTCCGGCAAAATATTGGCAACTATCGCATTTCAAATACCGTTACCTACAAACACAAACATATATGCAACACCACAAACATATGCAACACCACAAACATACATAGATCTAGCTAGGCCACAAAAAATGCATGTGCACATTGTTGGAGGGAAAACAACATAAAGATAGCTTTCCCACTTACTTACCTATCAAAAAAGGTAATTAACCACTTGATTTGGATGAATCTATGGTGCAAATGAGGTGAGGAGGAGGAGGCAGCCGAGACAAGCTTGGTGGAGGAGGTGGAGAGAATGAAGTGGGGAAAGTGAGTGGGTAGGTGTGGCTGTCCAAAATATCTTGTTGGTCCTAGGTTACTAATGGCGCACCACCTGCAAATGCGCCATTAGTAACCCATTAGTAACCAGGGTTACTAATGGCGCATTTGCAGGTGGTGCGCCATTAGTAGTTTAGCAAAAAAATAAAAAATGTATATATACTAATGGCGTACCGTGGCATAGTGCGCCGTTACTAGTTTAAACTAGTAATGACGCACTATGCCACGGTGCGCCATTAGTAGTTTTGCAAAAAAAAAGAATAAAAAAACTACAGTAGTGGCGCACTGTGTGGCTGATGCGCCATTACTAGTTAGCACTAGTAATGGCGCACTGCGCCTGAGTGCGCCATTAGTATGTTTGGAAAAAAATTGTTACTAGTGGTGCACCGTGTGTCTGGTGCGCCATTAGTGTCTTCCACACTAATGGCGCACCAGCACATGGTGCGCCACTGCTATATAGTAGTGGCGCACCACATGTCAGGTGCGCCATTAGTATCCATTTCATCTATAGCCCTTTTCCTAGTAGTGAAACAAGCATTTTTTTTTTGTATTTTTTTCATCTGCTAATAAAAGAAAACATATAGCAAAAAAATCTTCTTTTTGGTTTGTGCGGTTTCATAATAAGAATATAGAATGGTCACACAGTTTCATAATAAGCAGAGTTTGGCCCCTCCTCCTTTCTCCGGGCTTGAGACCGGCTATGCGACATGAAGCCTAACATCATCTTATCATAGGCAGAGTTACACCCCTACTCCACACACCCCCATATATACAACAAACCCCACTAAACCAAAAACCAAAACCTAAAGAACAAGACAAACACAAACGCACAAGCACAAGCACAATCTCCAAAACCAAGACCCAAGATACAAACCCAAACGACAAGAATATCACATCACCACCTTCGGAGAAAGAGACATAAATACATGGTTATGGGCAATCCCCTTGGCAACTGCCAAGCTTGGAGGAGTGCCCCGATATCATATCACCATCACATCTTATCTTTATCATTTTTCTTAGTTCAATCCTTTTGGTTATATCTTGATCTAATAGAATAAAGTTTTTAGTATGATCTAGCTTTGAGTTTTGCTTTATGTTCCCTCTATGTAATCGAGTCCATGAGAAATATAATAAAGAGTAGGTTTGAGTAAAAGGCTTTGCTTTCTTGCTATGATCTTAAGGGAATTAAATAAAGAAAGAAGTAAAAGAAATAAAAAGATCATATAGTGATCTTATGGAGAGTAATGACTTCACATATAAAGCATATGATGAATAAATGTTATTGAGAAGTTGACAAACTTAGTTTGGGTCATTGTTGCAATCAATAGGAAGTAATAAATAAAGAGAGGCCTCACATATAAATATACTATCTTGGACATCTTTTATGATTGTGAGCACTCTTTAAAATATGACATGATAAAAGTTGATGTTGGACAAGGAATACAACATAATGGGTTATGTTTTCTTATATCCAAATAAAAGTTATATTGTCATGGATCATACGACATGTTGAGCTTGCCTTTTCCTCTCATGCTAGCCAAATTCTTTGCACCAAGTAGAGATACTATTTGTGCTTCCAAACATCCCTAAACCCAGCTTTGCCATGAGAGTCAACCATACCTACCTATGGATTGAGTAAGATCCTTCAAGTAAGTTGTCATCGATGCAAGCAATAAAATTGCTCTTTAAATATGTATGATCTATTAGTGTGGAGAAAATAAGCTTTATACGAACTTGTGATATGGAAGAAATAAAAGCGACGGACTGCATAATAAAGGTCCTTATCACAAGTGGCAATATAAAGTGACGTTCTTTTGCATTAAGATTTTGTGCACCCAATCATAAAAGCGCATGACAGCCTCTGCTTCCCTCTGCGAAGGGCCAATCTTTTATTTTGATCTCCTACCTTATACAAGAGTCATGGTGATCATCACTTCTCCTTTTTACACTTTTTCCTTTGGCAAGCTCTCTGTGTTGGAGAGATCCGAATATATATATCCACTCGGATGTAGGTTTTCATAATGTATTATTGTTGGCATTACCCTTGATGTAAGAAGTTGGGAGGAAAAACTATAAGCTCCTATCTTTCTCTGTGTCTGATTGAAACTTTGTACCCACAAGTATCGCGTGAGTGTTAGCAATTGTGAAAGATCATATGATAGTTGAGTATGCGGACTTGCTGAAAAGCTCTTATATTGACTCTTTCCGACATTATGATAAATTGCAATTGCTTCAGTGACCGAGATCATAGTTTGTTGGTTTTCAATGAAGTTTCTGATTCATACTTTACCTTGTGAATGAATTGTTACTTTATCATAAGAAACTATATGGCATTATATGTTGCTATTCTAAAGATGATCATGATGCCCTCATGTCCGTATTTTATTTTATCGACACCTCTATCTCTAAACATGTGGACATATTTATCGATATCGGCTTTCGCTTGAGGACAAGCGAGGTCTAAGCTTGGGGGAGTTGATACGTCCATTTTACATCATGCTTTTATGTTGATATTTATTCATTATGGGCTGTTATTACACATTATATCACAATACTTATGGCTATTCTCTCTTATTTTATAAGGTTTGCATGTAGAGGGAGAATGCCAGCAGCTGGAATTCTGGACTGGGAAAGGAGCAAATATTACAGACCTATTATGCACAACTCCAAAAGTCCTGAAACTTCACGGAGCTTATTTTTGGAATATGTAAAAGATATTAGGGGAAGAGAGAACCAAAGGGGGGCCACCAGTCAGCCACAATGGTGGAGGGCGCGCCCTACCCCCCTGGGCGTGCCCCCCGAACTTGTGGGCCCCCCTGGCAGGCCTCCGGTGCCCATCTTCTGCTATATAGTGTCTTTTACCTTGAAAAAAATCAGAAGGAAGTTTTTGGGACGAAGCGCCGCCGTCTTGAGGCGGAACCTGGGCAGAACCAATCTAGGGCTCCGGCGGAGCTGTTCTGCTGGGGAAACATCCCTCCGGGAGGGGGAAATCATCGCCATCGTCATCACTATCGATCCTCTCATCGAGGGACGGTCAATCTCCATCAACATCTTCACCAGCACCATCTCCTCTCAAACCCTAGTTCATCTCTGTATTCGATCTTGGTCCCAAAACCTCAGATTGGTACCTGCGGGTTTCTAGTAATGTTGATTACACATTGTAGTTGATGCTAGTTGGTTTATTCGGTGGAAGATCATATGTTCAGATCCTTAATGATAATTAATACTCCTCTGATTATGATTATGAATATGCTTTGTGAGTAGTTACGTTTGTTCCTGAGGACATGGGAGAAGTCTTGTTATAAGTAATCATGTGAATTTGGTATTCGTTCGATATTTTGATGAGATGTATGTTGTCTTTCATCTAGTGGTGTTAGGTGAACGTCGACTACATGACACTTCATGATTTGGGCCTAGGGGAAGGCCTTGGAAAGTAATAAGTAGATCATGGGTTGGTAGAGTGACAGAAGCTTAATCCCTAGTTTATGCATTGCTTCGTAAGGGGCTGATTTGGATCCATATGTTTCATGCTATGGTTAGGTTTACCTTAATTTTTCTTTCATAGTTGCAGATGCTTGCGAGAGGGGTTAATCATAAGTGGGAGGCTTGTCCAAGGAAGGGCAGCACCCAAGCACCGGTCCACCCACATATCAAATTATCAAAGTAACGAACGTGAATTATATGAGCATGATGAAAACTAGCTTGACAACAATTCTTATGTGTCCTCAGAAGTGTTTTGCTTTATATAAGAGTTTGTCCAGCCTTGTCCTTTGATACAAAAAGGATTGGGCCACCTTGCTGCACCTTGTTTACTTTCATTACTTGTTACCCTTATGATTTATCCTATCACAAAACTATATGTTACCGATAATTTTAGTACTTGCAGAGAATACCTTGCTGAAAACCACTTGTCATTTCCTTCTGCTCCTCGTTGGGTTCGACACTCTTACTTATTGGAAGGACTATGATAGAACCTCTATACTTGTGGATCATCAGTCGGAAGTCCTTTCTGAGCCCGAGCTCAAATGAGCTCGGGTGAACAGTAAAATCGAAAAATAATTTTAAAATGTTCAAAAAATTCTGAATTTTTTTTGTGGTAAACCTTGACAAATACTCCAACTGCTTGCAAAATTTCATCTTCAGATCACATTCGTACAAGGCGTGGCAAAAAAAACAAAATCAGTGCTCCAAAATGCTTTGAATGTAGCATTTTCAGAGTATCGATTTTGTTTTTTTTTGTCACGCCTTCCACGAATGTGATCTGAAGATGAAATTTTGCAAGAAGTTAGAACATTTGTCAAAGTTCACGACAAAAAAAATTCAGAATTTTCTGAACATTTTAAAAATGTTTTTCAATTTTATTGTTCACCCGAGCTCATTTGAGCTCGGGTGTAGATACTCCGCGTCCGTCATCAGTGTCCTAGTTGGTTGAGGTTTTAGCATAAGTTTCCAAGCATACTAGACCATTACGGGTGTGCGCTGCCATCCCCATCCATTTTTCCAATAATTTGATAGAATGTTTCATAGCTATAGGTATTTGGACGCGTAAAAAATGGAATATAAAAATATCATAGGAGATGATAGGCTAATGGACTGGCTGTCATTGCATAGACTAAATTGACCCATATATTCGGAAGAAATTGAAGAGACTTTCCATATTGTTGTAACTTTAGATGACTTGCAATGAGAAGATAAATAACAGGAGATGATGTCAATTATGAAACCATGGTGGACATTTGTTGGGTATAAAATGTGCTGTGTGTTAGTTATGAAATCATGGTGAACTTTTGTCGGATATGAAATGTGAATTTGCTAATTGTAGGGATTAAATAATTGGCAAACAAACCTATTGTTCTAGTTACTGCATTGCACATGGTTGCATACAAAATAACATGTGAAAAACGAACACTTACAACACATAATTGTGACATAGACTGCGTGTGCAATGGACGGATCAACACATGTTCCCCACGTCAAACCGTGTGCGATCAACAAAACCATCCCACACGATTGTGCTTCTCCTGTTGTGTGCGAAGGTAAGTACGGATGAACATGTTTTCTCTTGATTAATTGTGTCATGTTCTGTGCTGTGGGAATTACGAATGAACACGTTTTCTCTCGATTAGTTGTGTGGGATGTATGATATATCTCACATAATTAGTTTTAGCTAAATGCGTGTGATGACTTACAACATCACACACATTTACTTCCAATGAATCTTGTGCGATGAATTGCCCTATCGCATATAATTACCTGTAGCATCTGTGATGCCCCGCCCCCTATCACACCACTATGGTGACGGTTCTACGGTCTGTGTGCGATAAAGGGTTTTGAACCGTGTGAGATGACCGGATCTACACTAGTGTAAGGGTCGATCAACTTTAATATTTAGCCTTTTCGTAAAAGAAAACAGAATTGTAATCCACATATTTCACAATCTATCTATCTATACCTATACTAATTAGAGACTCCCTAAAAATTCCCACGTTAATTAGATTTTACGAGTTATTAATCTGGTGGAACCAAGTTATAATAGTGAAGATTAAACCATCGAATACCCAAGTTTATCTAAAATATGAACCGTTCATCTGGTGGGACCGAGTTATAACGATGTAGATTAATCAAAGTAAATAGAAAAAATATTGTTGAAATCCATATCTTCTCTTTTCTCCCGTAACTCCTTCCATGGCTAATACGAGTCTACCTAATCCTAGAGTGTAAAAGAAGATAAGTCTAACTCCTCCTCCACGTCAACAAAGAGAGTCTAACTCCTCCACGCCTCAATCCCACGCCCCCTGTCTTCCAACTCTCAACGCCTCCATCTCCTTAACGAGCTGTGCTGGTCTCCTCAGATCTCATGGAATCCTAGCCACCTCTCCTTCTCCTTCGTCCATCGCTGGGGAAGCCTTTTCTCTCGGCCTCATTGTAGACGACACAGCACGAAGGGTTGGCTTAAGCCCGATCTGGCGATCTTTCATCGAGCGCTACGATGCTGCCCAATGCTGCCTCCTGATATGCGCTGATGGCCGGTGCTTTTTCCATTTGCAATGCTAGCACAAGACACGAGAAGCACGTTGATTGATTCCGGCGACTGGACGCATACATGAACGATGCATGGATGTATACTGATTGACACTGAAGTTAGACATAGATGAAGCTAGCACGAGAGCAGCACCTTGATTGATTCTGGCGGCCAGATGCGTACGCGCCTACTGATTGATTCTTCTGCAGCTATATCTACACAACAAACCCACCAGCGCAGGCATATATACTAGCGATTGATTAGCGAGTTGGTTCCTGGTATGCGCTGAGGACGACGCTGCCCTAAGTTGCTTCCTGGTATGCGCTGATGGCCGGTGTGTTTTTACATGACAAATACTCACATAGACCAAGCTATCATGAGGCAGGAGAGGCACCTTGATTGACTCCGGCGGCTGTATGAGTATGTAGACGATACATATATGTACACTGTTTGATTCTGAAGTTAGCTATCCATATCTATATCTATATCTATTTATATCTATATCTATAGGGAAAAGCAAACTTATGAAGCTACTCTAGAGGGGTTGCAATCATAGACGCTCGTCTGTGTTGGGATCTGCACCCTCTTCTTTCCCTCTTTGCATTTTCCAGCTTTTAGGTGGTCAATGGATAATTCCTCTTATAGCCGAAGGTGGACCACTCGGCCTGCGTCTACTCTAGTAGTGCGCAGTAGTAGTCTGTTGGTTTGGCAGTCACGGGCATGTGACTGCAGCCACGTTCGGAGCCGGTCAAAAGGTTTTGGGCATCTGCTGCATGCCCTTTTTCTCTCCTCTGGACTCATGCATGAGCAATGGACACGGTCAAAAGCGAGACAATGCCCCTTGCCGCACTTTCTTTCTTGCTTGTCTAGGTCTAGCACGGCCCCTCTCTTTCCTCTCTCCCACTCTGTCCTCTCCACGGCTCCACCTCATCTCAAGCCCGTATAGTGTATGTTCGGCCAAGAGCTACAGCCACGTCAAACGGTCAAAGAGTTCCTTAATACTCACCCCATTCCTATCCTCTCAATTACGCCATCACCCGAGCACCACAACCACTACTCACTCTTCTCATCTACATTCATCATTTATTCTTACTCTCCCTCTTCCCCAGCACCACCACCGTCCTCTACGACCCGCACGACATCGCAGCTCAGCCATCCAGGCCAGAAGCCCAAGCAGGTGCATCCCGTGTGCATCTGGACGACGGGAGGAGGAACATGGGGTGGAAGAGGAGGACGTTGCGTGCACGTTAAATCAGATGTTAAAGGACTAGAGAAAAGGGAGCAATAAGCAGAGGTATACCATCACCGCGAGGCTTACAATACAAAAGAACCTCGATCTTACACTAGCAGGACCATGCATACCCCGACGAAGACATTGAAGGAAATATGCCCTAGAGGCAATAATAAAGTTATTATTTATTTCCTTATATCATGATAAATGTTTATTATTCATGCAAGAATTGTATTAACCGAAAACATAATACATGTGTGAATACATAGACAAACAGAGTGTCACTAGTATGCCTCTACTTGACTAGCTCGTTAATCAAAGATGGTTATGTTTCCTAACCATGAACAAAAGGTTGTTATTTGATTAACGAGATCACATCATTAGTTGAATGATCTGATTGACATGACCCATTCCATTAGCTTAGCACCTGATCGTTTAGTATGTTGCTATTGCTTTTCTTCATGACTTATACATGTTCCTATGACTATGAGATTATGCAACTCCCGTTTACCGGAGGAACACTTTGGGTTCTACCAAATGTCACAACGTAACTGGGTGATTATAAAGGAGCATTACAGGTGTCTCACTAGTAGAAAACAGGGCTATGGTCCAGGCCGGCTCAGCCCATTAGTCCCGGTTCAGTCTAGAACCGGGACTAATGTGAGCATTGGTCCCGCTTCGTGCGGCTAAGGCATTAGTCCCGGTTCATCTAGACCTTTTGGTCCCGGTTGGTGGGATGAACCGGGACCAATGGGCCTCACTCCTGGCCCACAATCATTGGTCCCGGTTCGTGCCACAAACCGGGACTAAAGATTAGACCTTTAGTCCCGGTTTGAGGCACGAACCGGTACTAATGGGGATGAGACCTTTAGTCCCGGTTCATGCCACGAACCGGTACTAAAGGTCCCATTTTCAAACTATACCCCCCCCCCCCCCGTGGATAGCCTTTTCAGTTTTTAAAAAAATAAAAGAAAATGATGGAAATGTCAAAAAATAAAAGAAAATAAGTTTCCCATGTGATATGTGGTCTAGTTGTTGGGAAAATTTGCAAATGTGAATTTTGACTTTATTTGCAAAATCTCTCTGAAATTTGTAAAAATGGGCATAACTTTTGCATACTAACTCGGATGAAAAAGTTTTTCATATGAAAAATCATCTACTCGAAAAGTTACATCCAAATTTAATCGGGGAAACTGTGGTCAAACTATGGTCAAACTATGAAAAATCACCTAATAGAAAAAAAGTTACGGGGCTTTTAAGATCTAGAGTGAAAAAAATCGAAAAAAATTCAAACAGTGGGCAAACTGTGGTCAAACAATGGTCAAACTAATTATTCTAGAATATTAGTGTTACTAAATAATTATTTCAGTTATTTCAATTTTGGTCAAATCTGGTCAAACTGTGGTCAAACTATGGTCAAACAATGGTCAAACTAATTATTCAAGAAATATTAGTGTTACTAAATAATTATTGTTTTTTAAAACAATAGTTTCAAAATAAAACTATGAAATGTGTCACTTCATGCTCAAGCAAAATTCCTGAAGGTTGATAGGATTGACATCTTAGTATATTCAGGAAAACAACAAGTGCAGACTTGGAACGAGGGAGAATAGAACCCGGAAGTTAAGCATGCTCAGGCTGGGGGAGCGGGAGGATGGGTGACCGTTCGGGAAGTTAGATGATTTGGAATGATGAGGGGTGATTAGAGGATAAATTGAGAAGTGATGAGGGGTGGTGATTACAGACTAGAGGTTAAAATAATTCAGAAATTTGAAAATAAAAAAAAGTTCAAAAAAAAATTTCAAAAAAAAAATCATAAAATTTCCTTTAGTCCCGGTTGGTGTTACCAACCGGGACTAAAGGTGGAGCTCCACGTGGCCGCGCCCTTTAGTCCCGGTTCTGGATTGAACCGGGACTAAAGAGTCAGGGCATTAGTACCGACACTTTAGTCCCGGTTCTGGAACCGGGACTATAGGCCCTTTTTCTACCAGTGTCTCCAAAGGTAGATGTTGGGTTGACGTATTTCGAGAATAGGATTTGTCACTCCGATTGTTGGAGAGGTATCTCTGGGCCTTCTCGGTAATGCACATCACATAAGCCTTGCAAGCATTGCAACTAATGAGCTAGTTGCGAGATGATGTATTACGGAACGAGTAAAGAGACTTGCCGGTAACGAGATTGAACTAGGTATTGGATACCGACGATCGAATCTCGGGCAAGTAACATACCATGACAAAGGGAACAAAAGTATGTTGTTATGCGGTCTGACCGATAAAGATCTTCGTAGAATATGTAGGAGCCAATATGGGCATCCAGGTCCCGCTATTGGTTATTGACCGGAGACATGTCTCGGTCATGTCTACATTGTTCTCGAACCGTAGGGTCCGCACGCTTAAAGTTACGATGACAGTTGTTATGAGTTTTATGCATTTTGATGTACCAAAGTTTGTTCGGAGTCCCGGATGTGATCACGGACATGACGGGGAGTCTCGAAATGGTCGAGACATAAAGATTGATATACCGGATGACTATATTCGGACACCGGAAGTGTTCCGGATGAATTTCGGATAAAACCGGAGCAGCGAGGGGTTACCGGAACCCCCCGGGGGGTTAATGGGCCTTATGGGCCCAATGTGGAGAAGAGGAAGGGGCTGCCAGGGCAGACCGCGCGCCCCCTCTCCCCCTAGTCCGAATTGGACAAGGAGGGAGGGGCGGCGCCCCCCCTTTCCTTCTCTTCCCCCTCTCTCCTAATAGGACAAGGAAATGGGAGGGGAGTCCTACTCCCGGTAGGAGTAGGACTCCTCCTGCGCCCTCCTCCTGGCTGGCGCACCACCCCCCCTTGGATCCTTTATATACGGAGGCAGGGGGCACCCTAGGACACACAAGTTGATCCCCGTGATCGTTCCTTAGCCGTGTGCGGTGCCCCCTGCCACCATATTCCACCTCGGTCATATCGTTGTAGTGCTTAGGCGAAGCCCTGTGTCGGTAGAACATCATCATCGTCACCACGCCGTTGTGTTGACGGAACTCATCCCCGAAGCTTTGCTGGATCGGAGCCTGCGGAGCGTCATCGAGCTGTACGTGTGCTAAGAACTCGGAGGTGCCGGAGTAACGGTGCTTGGATCGGTCGGATTGGGAAGAAGACGTACGACTACTTCCTCTACGTTGTGTCAACGCTTCTGTTGCGATCTACAAGGGTACGTAGATCATACTCTCCCCTCTCGTTGCTATGCATCACCATGATCTTGCGTGTGCGTAGGAAATTTTTTGAAATTACTATGTTCCCCAACAGTGGCATCCGAGCCAGGTTTTATGGTTTGATGTTATTTGCACGAGTAGAACACAAATGAGTTGTGGGCGATATAAGTCATACTGCCTACCAGCATGTCATACTTTGGTTCGGCGGTATTGTTGGACGAGACGACCCGGACCAACATTACGCGTACGCTTACACGAGACCGGTTCTCCCGACGTGCTTTGCACATAGGTGGCTTGCGGGCGACAGTCTCTCCAACTTTAGTTGAACCAAGTGTGGCTACGCCCGGTCCTTGCGAAGGTTAAAACGGAATCAACTTGACAAACTATCGTTGTAGTTTTGATGCGTAGGTGAGATTGGTTCTTACTTAAGCCCGTAGCAGCCACGTAAAACTTGCAACAACAAAGTAGAGGACGTCTAACTTGTTTTTGCAGGGCCTGTTGTGATGTGATATGGCCAAGACATGATGCTAAATTTTATTGTATGAGATGATCATGTTTTGTAACCGAGTTATCGGCAACTGGCAGGAGCCATATGGTTGTCGCTTTATTGTATGCGATGCAATCGCGATGTAATGCTTTACTTTATTACTAAGCGGTAGTGATAGTCGTGGAAGCATAAGATTGGCGAGACGACAACGATGCTACGATGGAGATCAAGGTGTCGCGCCGGTGACGATGGTGATCACGACGGTGCTTCGGAGATGGAGATCACAAGCACAAGATGATGATGGCCATATCATATCACTTATATTGATTGCATGTGATGTTTATCTTTTATACATCTTATCTTGCTTTGATTGACGGTAGCATTATAAGATGATCTCTCACTAAATTATCAAGAAGTGTTCTCCCTGAGTATGCACCGTTGCGAAAGTTCTTCGTGCTGAGACACCACGTGATGATCGGGTGTGATAGGCTCTACGTTCAAATACAACGGGTGCAAAACAGTTGCACACGCGGAATACTCAGGTTATACTTGACGAGCCAAGCATATACAGATATGGCCTCGGAACACGGAGACCGAAAGGTCGAGCGTGAATCATATAGTAGATATGATCAACATAGTGATGTTCACCAATGAAACTACTCCATCTCACGTGATGATCGGACATGGTTTAGTTGATTTGGATCACGTAATCACTTAGAGGATTAGAGGGATGTCTATCTAAGTGGGAGTTCTTAAGTAATATGATTAATTGAACTTAAATTTATCATGAAATTAGTCCCCGATAGTATCTTGCTTGTTTATGTTGATTGTAGGTAGATGGCTTGTGCTGTTGTCCCGTTGAATTTTAATGCGTTCCTTGAGAAAGCAAAGTTGAAAGATGATGGTAGCAATTACACGGACTTGGTCCGTAACTTGAGGATTATCCTCATTGCTGCACAGAAGAATTACGTCCTGGAAGCACCGCTGGGTGCCAGGCCTGCTGCTGGAGCAACACCAGATGTTATGAACGTCTGGCAGAGCAAAGCTGATGACTACTCGATAGTTCAGTGTGCCATGCTTTACGGCTTAGAATCGGGACTTCAACGACGTTTTGAACGTCATGGAGCATATGAGATGTTTCAGGAGTTAAAGTTAATATTTCAAGCAAATGCCCGGATTGAGAGATATGAAGTCTCCAATAAGTTCTATAGCTGCAAGATGGAGGAGAACAGTTCTGTCAGTGAGCATATACTCAAAATGTCTGGGTATAATAATCACTTGATTCAATTGGGAGTTAATCTTCCAGATGATTGCGTCATTGACAGAATTCTCCAATCACTGCCACCAAGCTACAAGAGCTTCGTGATGAACTATAATATGCAAGGGATGAATAAGACTATTCCCGAGCTCTTCGCAATGTTGAAAGCTGCGGAGGTAGAAATCAAAAAGGAGCATCAAGTGTTGATGGTCAACAAGACCACTAGTTTCAAGAAAAAGGGCAAAGGGAAGAAGAAGGGAAACTTCAAGAAGAACGGCAAGCAAGTTGCTGCTCAAGAGAAGAAACCCAAGTCTGGACCTAAGCCTGAAACTGAGTGCTTCTACTGCAAGCAGACTGGTCACTGGAAGCGGAACTGCCCCAAGTATTTGGCGGATAAGAAGGATGGCAAGGTGAACAAAGGTATATGTGATATACATGTTATTGATGTGTACCTTACTAATGCTCGCAGTAGCACCTGGGTATTTGATACTGGTTCTGTTGCTAATATTTGCAACTCGAAACAGGGACTATGGATTAAGCGAAGATTGGCTAAGGACGAGGTGACGATGCGCGTGGGAAACGGTTTCAAAGTCGATGTGATCGCGGTCGGCACCCTACCTCTACATCTACCTTCGGGATTAGTATTAGACCTAAATAATTGTTATTTGGTGCCAGCGTTGAGCATGAACATTATATCTGTATCTTGTTTGATGCGAGACGGTTATTCATTTAAATCAGAGAATAATGGTTGTTCTATTTATATGAGTAATATCTTTTATGGTCATGCACCCTTGAAGAGTGGTCTATTCTTATTAAATCTCGAGAGTAGTGATACACATATTCATAATGTTGAAGCCAAAAGATGCAGAGTTGATAATGATAGTGCAACTTATTTGTGGCACTGCCGTTTAGGTCATATCAGTGTAAAGCGTATGAAGAAACTCCATACTGATGGGCTTTTGGAACCACTTGATTATGAATCACTTGGTACTTGCGAACCGTGCCTCATGGGCAAGATGACTAAAACACCGTTCTCCGGTACTATGGAGAGAGCAACAGATTTGTTGGAAATCATACATACAGATGTATGTGGTCCGATGAATATTGAGACTCGTGGCGGATATCGTTATTTTCTCACCTTCACAGATGATTTAAGCAGATACGGGTATATCTACTTAATGAAACATAAGTCTAAAACATTTGAAAAGTTCAAAGAATTTCAGAGTGAAGTGGAAAATCATCGTAACAAGAAAATAAAGTTTATACGATCTAATCGTGGAGGAGAATATTTGAGTTACGAGTTTGGTGTACATTTGAAGCAATGCGGAATAGTTTCGCAACTCACGCCACCCGGAACACCACAGCGTAATGGTGTGTCCGAACGTCGTAATCGTACTTTACTAGATATGGTACGATCTATGATGTCTCTTACTGATTTACCGCTATCGTTTTGGGGATACGCTCTAGAGACGACCGCATTCACGTTAAATAGGGCACCATCAAAATCCGTTGAGACGACGCCTTATGAATTGTGGTTTGGCAAGAAACCAAAGTTGTCGTTTCTGAAAGTTTGGGGCTGCGATGCTTATGTGAAAAAGCTTCAACCTGATAAGCTCGAACCCAAATCGGAGAAATGTGTCTTCATAGGATATCCAAAGGAAACTATTGGATACACCTTCTACCACAGATCCGAAGGCAAGACTTTTGTTGCTAAATTCAGAAACTTTCTGGAGAAGGAGTTTCTCTCGAAAATTCTGAGTGGGAGGAAAGTGGAACTTGACGAGGTAACTGTACGTGCTCCCTTATTGGAAAACTGTTTCAGTGACACCTACACCAGTTAGTGAGGAAGTTAATGATGATGATCATGAAACTTTAGATCAAGATACTACTGAACCTCGTAGATCAACCAGAGTGAGGTCCGCGCCAGAGTGGTACGGTAATCCAGTTCTGGAAGTCATGCTATTAGATCACGATGAACCTACGAACTATGAAGAAGCGATGGTGAGCCCAGATTCCGCAAAATGGCTTGAAGCCATGAAATCTGAGATGGGATCCATGTATGAGAACAAAGTATGGACTTTGGTTGACTTGCCCGATGATCGGCAAGCAATTGAGAATAAATGGATCTTCAAGAAAAAGACTGACGCTGATGGTAATATTATTGTCTACAAAGCTCGACTTGTCGCAAAAGGTTTTCGACAAGTTCAAGGGGTTGACTACGATGAGACCTTCTCACCCGTAGCAATGCTTAAGTCTGTCCGAATCATGTTAGCAATTGCCGCATTTTATGATTATGAAATTTGGCAGATGGATGTCAAAACTGCATTCCTGAATGGATTTCTGGAAGAAGAGTTGTATATGATGCAACCGGAAGGTTTTGTCGATCCAAAGGGAGCTAACAAAGTGTGCAAGCTCCAGCGATCCATTTATGGACTGGTGCAAGCCTCTCGGAGTTGGAATAAACGCTTTGATAGTGTGATCAAAGCATTTGGTTTTATACAGACTTTTGGAGAAGCCTGTATTTACAAGAAAGTGAGTGGGAGCTCTGTAGCATTTCTGATATTATATGTGGATGACATATTACTGATTGGAAATGATATAGAATTTCTGGATAGCATAAAGGGATACTTGAATAAGAGTTTTTCAATGAAAGACCTCGGTGAAGCTGCTTACATATTAGGCATTAAGATCTATAGAGATAGATCAAGACGCTTAATTGGACTTTCACAAAGCACATACCTTGACAAAGTTTTGAAAAAGTTCAAAATGGATCAAGCAAAGAAAGGGTTCTTGCCTGTATTACAAGGTGTGAAATTGAGTAAGACTCAAAGCCCGACCACTTCAGAAGATAGAGAGAAAATGAAAGATGTTCCCTATGCTTCAGCCATAGGCTCTATCATGTATGCAATGTTGTGTACCAGACCTGATGTGTGCCTTGCTATAAGTTTAGTAGGGAGGTAGCAAAGTAATCCAGGAGTGGATCACTGGACAGCGGTCAAGAACATCCTGAAATACCTGAAAAGGACTAAGGATATGTTTCTCGTATATGGAGGTGACAAAGAGCTCATCGTAAACGGTTACGTTGATGCAAGCTTTGACACTGATCCGGACGATTCTAAATCGCAAACCGGATACGTGTTTACATTAAACGGTGGAGCTGTCAGTTGGTGCAGTTCTAAACAAAGCGGCGTAGCGGGATCTACATGTGAAGCGGAGTACATAGCTGCTTCGGAAGCAGCAAATGAAGGAGTCTGGATGAAGGAGTTCATATCCGATCTAGGTGTCATACCTAGTGCATCGGGTCCAATGAAAATATTTTGTGACAATACTGGTGCAATTGCCTTGGCAAAGGAATCCAGATTTCACAAGAGAACCAAGCACATCAAGAGACACTTCAATTCCATCCGGGATCTAGTCTAGGTGGGAGACATAGAGATTTGCAAGATACATATGGATCTGAATGTTGCAGACCCGTTGACTAAGCCTCTTCCACGAGCAAAACATGATCAGCACCAAGACTCCATGGGTGTTAGAATAATTACTGTGTAATCTAGATTATTGACTCTAGTGCAAGTGGGAGACTGAAGGAAATATGCCCTAGAGGCAATAATAAAGTTATTATTTATTTCCTTATATCATGATAAATGTTTATTATTCATGCTAGAATTGTATTAACCAGAAACATAATACATGTGTGAATACATAGACAAACAGAGTGTCACTAGTATGCCTCTACTTGACTAGCTCGTTAATCAAAGATGGTTATGTTTCCTAACCATGAACAAAAGGTTGTTATTTGATTAACGAGATCACATCATTAGTTGAATGATCTGATTGACATGACCCATTCCATTAGCTTAGCACCCGATCATTTAGTATGTTGCTATTGCTTTTCTTCATGACTTATACATGTTCCTATGACTATGAGATTATGCAACTCCCGTTTACCGGAGGAACACTTTGGGTGCTACCAAACGTCACAACGTAACTGTGTGATTATAAAGGAGCATTACAGGTGTCTCCAAAGGTAGATGTTGGGTTGGCATATTTCGAGAATAGGATTTGTCACTCCGATTGTTGGAGAGGTAATGCACATCACATAAGCCTTGCAAGCATTGCAACTAATGAGCTAGTTGCGAGATGATGTATTACGGAACGAGTAAAGAGACTTGCCGGTAATGAGATTGAACTAGGTATTGGATACCGACGATCGAATCTCGGGCAAGTAACATACCGATGACAAAGGGAACAAAGTATGTTGTTATGCGGTCTGACCGATAAAGATCTTCGTAGAATATGTAGGAGCCAATATGGGCATCCAAGTCCCGCTATTGGTTATTGACCGGAGACATGTCTCGGTCATGTCTACATTGTTCTCGAACCGTAGGGTCCGCACGCTTAAAGTTACGATGACAGTTGTTATGAGTTTTATGCATTTTGATGTACCGAAGTTTGTTCGGAGTCCCGGATGTGATGACGGACATGACGAGGAGTCTCGAAATGGTCGAGACATAAAGATTGATATATTGGATGACTATATTCGGACACCGAAAGTGTTCCGGATGAATTTCGGATAAAACCGGAGCACCGGGGGGTTAATGGGCCTTATGGGCCCAATGTGGAGAAGAGGAAGGGGCTGCCAGGGCAGACCGCGCGCCCCCTCTCCCCCTAGTCTGAATTGGACAAGGAGGGAGGGGCGGCGCCCCCCCTTTCCTTCTCTCCCCCCTCTCTCCTAATAGGACAAGGAAACGGGAGGGGAGTCCTACTCCCGGTAGGAGTAGAACTCCTCCTGCGCCCTCCTCCTGGCCGGCGCAACCCCCCCCCCCCCCTTGGATCCTTTATATACGGAGGCAGGGGGGCACCCCAGGACACACAAGTTGATCCCCGTGATCGTTCCTTAGCCGTGTGCGGTGCCCCCTGCCACCATATTCCAGCTCGGTCATATCGTTGTAGTGCTTAGGCGAAGCCCTACGTCGGTAGAACATCATCATCGTCACCACGCCGTTGTGCTGACAGAACTCATCCCCGAAGCTTTGCTGGATCGGAGCCCGCGGAGCGTCATCGAGCTGTACGTGTGCTAAGAACTCGGAGGTGCCGGAGTAACGGTGCTTGGATCGGTCGGATCGGGAAGAAGACGTACGACTACTTCCTCTACGTTGTGTCAACGCTTCCGTTGCGATCTACAAGGGTACGTAGATCATACTCTCCCCTCTCGTTGCTATGCATCACCATGATCTTGCGTGTGCGTAGCAATTTTTTTGAAATTACTACGTTCCCCAACAGACATTGTGTTGTAATGCCATGTCAGTTTAAAATTGGTTCCTTAACCCATTCATAATGTGTCACCGCATCGTTAGATTACACATAACCTATGTTTCACATGGTCAGAACCACTTCATCGCTAGATTTTACGCGAACACCCATTTTACATTATGGAAACCGTGTAAACCCAACCGAGGGCACCCTGTTTTTTGTACACAAGAGCCTTTCTATAGGGTGGGTGTTGCAAAGATTCATGCAATGACAAAAGAAGAAAAAGATATTTCGAATTACAATCGGTTACTTTTAAGAATATGGTCTTCGTCATGGGTGTTCATGGAGTCCTCCATGACACGCCTCATGAGCTCGACCTCCTCCTCCTCGGTCATGGGCGGTGGTGGCGATAGGGACGGGGACGGAGATGGCGTCAACATGAGGCCGCGCAAACGCGTACGCCCGCGCGTTCGGGGCAGGCTCAGAGCATGCGCAGGACGCGGCCGCTGCGGGCTCGGAGGATGATCAGAAAAAAAGGATTGTCATCACATGTCATGCTCGCCATGGAGCCACGTATCCCATAGCGGTGAATCTATGGCATCACATGCTTGCCGAAATGAGCTACTACCGCACCCTACTCATGCAAAAAGGAACGAGGTCACTTGCCCTGACTACCCCTGCAAAAGCCAGGTAGTAGGCTTCCCTTTTCGGCCACTGACTACCAAAAGGTTCGTCCCAGCTTTTCCCTACTGCCGTGGCGAAATTCAACAAATCATAAAATCAAAACCTTATCCACTCATAAGTTCGGATCTCAAAGCAAATGAAGGGTTTATATAACCACCATCCGAGCTAGCATGGATAGCAAATCCATCCTCTATATATATACCAGTAATAAAGCAAGGTGTGTTTCTCCAATTTTTTCATCCTTTCATCAGTGAAAAGATTTTTTTACTATCTGAGGTGGTACTAATTTTTTGAGCGTCCATATGCTAGAAAAACAAATATTTTTATCCAAAATTTCTTACATGGGTCGCGCGCTTTAGCCCAGTAAAGCCAGTCCATTTATTTCCCTGCCCACGCAGCAGGGGAAATCCTATTTGCCGCATGTGGTGACCGATAGTCGGAGCTTGCCACACATAGCCCTGGACTGGGCCGCCCCGTTTTTGTTTTTTCTGTGTTCATTTTCTATTTAACATTTTATGTTCCTTTCTCTTTTTATTCCTCTTTAATTTTTATTTTTTATTTTAAAGTTATTTTTTATTTTGTTTACTTTTTTGATCAACTAACGTTTTTATGAAATGTTTAGAAATTCAATTTTTGTCAAATTTTTGGAGAATGTTCAGAATTTCAAAATTTTGTTCCTGTTTTAAAAATGTTCAGATATTAAAAAAATTGTCATTCCAAAATGTGTTGAAAACCGAAAAAATATTTCTGTTCTACAAAATTGTTCGAGATTTAAAAAAATGTATTTTCGAAAATGTTCCACATTCGAAAAGTGTTCTTATTGCAGTGAAATGTTCACGAATTCAACAAAAAATTATTTTAATAGCCCCATGTTGCTCTTTAAATATGGCCGTACCAATTTAGAAACGTGTGTGAAACTACATGTAGTAATATGATGTATGAAGTATGGATCTGTTATGTCGGAGGAAGGATGGATGAATTGGCACGTGAGCTAGCTGGAAAAGGACAGTGGAATTTTTAAGTGAGAAGTAATGTTCCCATTTATCAAAAAAAATGTATTTTCCAAACTTGTTCAAGATTCTTTAAAAAATTGCATTTTATAAAACGGTCCAAATTTGAAAAATATTCTTGCTATAGAGAAACATTCACAAATTCAAATAATGTTTGTGTTTAAAAATTACACATTTTCTAAAATTGTTCTAAATGGTAAACATGTTCCCTTTTTTAAAATTGTTCACAAAATTAAAAAAATGCTCGTATTCTTATAAAAGGTCCGTGATTTTGAAAATTGTTTGTGAATTTTTAGAAAATCTTCCCGTTTCACATTCTGTTTCTGTGTTTGTGAAAATGTATGGAACTTGCAAAGAACAAATCACAGTTCAGAAAATTGTTCAGGATTTCAAATATTGTTCATGTTTCCAAGAATATTCGGCAATTCATAATAGTATTTTTTTTAAAGTTCGTAAAAACAAAAGTAATCATAGAATGTTTCCAATCTGACGTTGCAGCATGTCCTTAAATATTTACGTTGGCCATTGGTTAGCAGGACATGTTTATTCGAGTGAATGGCATCACTGTATCGGGTGTTTGAGAATCGTGAGTATGATCCTTCAACTCATCTTTCTTTCTGGATTTGTACTCACGCCTTACAAACACAGGTCAATTCGGTGTCTGAGAATTTCACACCCCATGCAATATAGCCAGCCAAACTACCTAGGAAATAAAGAAAATAAAGTATGTTCAATAGTCCTATATTGCTCGTTTACATACAGCCGTAACAATTTATATACGTGTGCGAAACTATATGTAGTGAACTGAATGAAAGATGGATGAATTAACTTGGATGAAGGATGGATGAATTAGGCCGAAATGAAGGATGGATGGATTAGTACATGAGCTTTCTAAAAGATGAAACTAAATCCAGTATGTGAGCTAGATGGATGGATTGCTAGCTGAACTATCTACAAAAGGGCCCTATATTTCTCAAGGATTCCCACTCGAGGTAAAGAGAAGAGAAGACCCAACTACGTGAGCTAGATGCATGAAAAAGAAAAGACCCATCGACCTCTCACATTACGGAACTTCAACCTTAAATCCCCTCGAAGAACGCAAAAATAGTGGAGTACAATTAACTCCGGTTGTACACATCGGTGGCTTCTACATGGAAAAGAGAAGACCCGCCTCATTTCCATATTATTGAATTTCATGCCTTACAATCCCCTCGAATGAAAGAAAAAATAGATTGAATAATTCATGGACCTTCTCTGGCGTGCGATGACCTAATAAAACCCTTAAATCCACTCAATCAAAGAATGACAAAAATGTTCCTTCTTGACACGCACACAGGGTTTTTCGTGCACAGATAATTCTCAGTACATTAAGCGCACACTATTTTTCCTCCCGTTGCGACGCATGGTAATAAAGCAAGGTGCATTTCGTCAATTTGTTCATGCGTTCACCGTCAATTTTCTTTTCCTATCTGAAGTGATACTACTTCTTATTCGTTCGTCTGCTAGAAAAAAAGTTTTTCCCCATAATTTCGTACATGGCTGCGCGCTATGGCCCAGTGAAGGCAGCAATCTTATTTTTCTGCCCACGCAGCTGAGAAAATACTATTTTTGCACGGGGCCACAAATAGTCAGAGCTTCGCACAGGACAACAAATAATTGGCTGGCCCATTTTTCTTTGTTTTTGGGTTTTACTTTTATTTTTTCTCCTTCCCTATCACTTTTTTCCTTCCAAGTTTATTTTTCTTATAGCATTGATTTCATCAATTCAAAATTCTCAAAAAACGTTCAGAATTCAAAAAAAATCAAATTACTGAAAATGTTAAAATTCCAAAATTTTGTTGATATTTTATAAAATATCTGGAACTTCAAAAAAGTTTCCCGTTTTTAAAAAACTTTTATTAATTTTCAGAATGGTTTGAGATTTCTAATTTAAAATGGAATTTAGAAAATGCTCCAAATTCGAGAAATATTCTTGTTTGAGTGAAATTTTCACAGTTGAAAATAATGCTAAAAGATGCACATTTTCAAGAAATGTTATGAGTTTTCAACACGTGTTCCCTCTCTAAAAAAATGTTCACAAATTAAACTAATGTTAATGTTTTTATAAAAAAGTTGGTGTTTGCAAAAAAATGAATTTTAAAAGATGATCCTGTTTCAAATTGTGTTCGCATTTTTCTGAAAGTGTACATAATTTGCAAAAATACTGTTCAGGATTTAAAAAATTGTCATGTTTCCTACAAAATTCAGAAACTTTATACCTTAAAATCTCCTCGATTGAAAGGAGAAGCAGATTAAATAATTCATGGGCCTTCTCTGGCATACTGTGACATAACAAAACTCTTAAATGACCTCGATGAATGGAAAAATATTGGATTTATTACTTCACACCTGGCAAAACCGGGAAGCTAAATGTTCCTTTTTCATATGCACACAGGGTTTTGCATGCACATATAATCCTCACAAAACTTAAATGCATACTATTTTTCCCGGTTGCAACGCACGAGCATATGTGCTAGTATATACTAAGCTAGCACAAGGCAATCACCTTGGTTGATTCCATTGGCTGGATGCGTACACATGTACACTGATTGATTTGTGAGGTAAAACAATATTGTTTCCCTGTTATCTGCTATTGCTGGAATTATTAATCTCGAGTTCCTCTCAGTGATCCGTCGCAATTCCAAAAATTATCATATGTTTAGTAGTGGTATTATGCAATCATTGTTGTCTAGGGGAAGTCTTGCTTTGGTTTGGAATTTTACAACTCTACATATCAACTTACGATCGTTGCCTAAGCAATCTGTTTTGATCATGTATTTGTATGATGCACAGGGCCACACGTTGCAGTCCTATGTATTCCCAGTTCGTGCCTTCAGATATTGTGTTCTTCTTCTTGAAAGCCCTCAAATATAGCGTTCAAGGTAAATGTAATGGAATCATGCATATGTTTATAAGATACCCATGCTTATAACCCAAAAACTTGCTATACATAGTGCATGCAGATTTCATTGCAGCAAGCAAAGATGCATATTCATTGGCCTTAGATACGACCATGTCAAATCCTGGCATGATTGCACTGGATGTTTTAGCATAGGATTAGCCAGTTACAGGATAAGCATTACGTGTCTGAACTCAAATTTCAGTGTGAACTCAGTTTAATATGCTCGACCGCAAGCTTCCAATTTTTCTACTAGAAAAGGTACAATTTAAATTTGTAATATGCCAACAGAAAATGGCATTTTTCATCGCATTACTGAACAAAAGTATATCTATGTCACGTTATTTTCAAATTTCCATTATTGAATATAACTCGCTAAAACTGAGATCTTATGTGCTCAGTGTACGACACAAATTTCAAGAATAAACTTGACTGCAATAATAATTTAGACTTGCATGTAAACTTACTTCTGGTACTGATCCCTTTGCGGTTTAATGCCTTTCATTCTATTTACTACTGTATACAACTAATGATGCAATCAACTCTTGGAGAGCATAGAACACCCTTCATGCATATTCAAAAAGAAAAATGCAAACTTTGGGAGCAATATCATCTCAAGCTCCCGTGCAATTGGTTGTTGTGTGGATTGTTGTTCCTGTGCAGCCTCGGATGATGCTGTAGCAGCTTACAACAAACGATTGGGAAAGAAGACGGCCAAAACAAAGAATATGGTTGATCTGTAAACTGATTGATTTATTTCTCACGTGCATGATATGATTTAGTTAATTTCCTAGCGGGGTCTCTTGTTGTGATTCTTCTATCTGATAAGAGCAACTACGCCTAAGGATATCCAGGTAACTGAAGGACATATTTTTGTGGGGGGGGGGGGGGGGGGGGGGGGGGGGGGGTAACTAAAGATCTCGGCCATTATATATTTGTTTTGAGTCTGATCTACTTATGCATAAGCAGCGCTGTTTTGAAGGTCCTTTGTTTCTACTTACTATGATTTTTAATAGAAATTACTTCCTCCATTCCACAATGTAGTGCCTATAGATTTTTCTGAAAGTCAAATTTTGCTAACTTTGACCAAGTGTATAGAGAAAACTGTGTACATCTACAATATCAAATATGTACATTCTGAAAATATAACTCACGATGTATCCAATGATGCGCATTTGGTATTCTAGGTGTACCTACTTTTCTCTATAGATATGGTCAAAGTTTGTAATGTTTGACTTTTGCAAAAATCTATAGGCACTACATTATGCAACGGAGGGAGTATTCATTAGCAACATTAAATTCAAATCCTAATTTCCTTCTTTTACCTCAGTCCAAGGAAATCTCAGTGGGAGTGATGTGTGGAACAGTCTGGTACCATCAGTATGTTACACCTCTGTGTGGCATTACTAATTATAGACACCCTAATTTTTTATGTCCAATGAAAATAATTATTGACATATATCAGAAGATGCCAAGCTATAAGTGATTTTCTTTGGACAAACTTAGAAGTTCGATATAACAGAGTTGGGGTTCTGCTTTGTGGTGCAAATGATTTGGTGATTTATAAGTTCTATTGAAAAGGTAAACTATATTACTTTTTGAAAAATATATTCAAGTGGAAGTGCTTTACCGAATTTGTTTATGAAGTGAACTAAATTAGATTAATATATTCTGATTATTTGACCAAATTTTCAGGTCCATCGAATTGATTTTTGAAAACAATCTACTATTTGAGAGCTTCGGACCGAACTATACAAGATTATTTATGATTAACGAAAATAAGAAGTTAGCCCATATATAATGAATGGTATATGTTTTTAGAGAAGAGAAAGACAACTCTGTTTATATTCCCAACAGAAGAAGGTATGAGCTAGAAACCATGTGTAATTGGTATTGCTTATTTCGATGGTAATTAGAAGTATATGTGAAAGGGTTAACAAAGAGCATATCAATATGCTTCATGAACTATATATATTTATGTATTCATTAATATTTTCACTGACATTATAGTTTACCGACTTTTTTTATATTTCGAGTTGTCATGAAGAAATAAATTACTAGCCCGTGCAAGTGCACGGGTTGACGACTAGTGATTACTAATTTGGCATGGATTGTTTCCACACATTGCATGAACAGCCGGATTCGTCTTCTGTAGTTACTATTCCTGGTAACACTCGGTTAGTCTAGCAGCCCTGTTTGTATGGTGTCATGTTGTGTGCTGTGGGAAGTACGAACGAACACGTTTTCTCTCGATTAATTGTGCGGGATGTATGATATATCTCACACATGTAGTTTTAGCTAAATGTGTGTGATGACTTACAACATCACACACATTTACTTCCAATGATCCTGTGCAATGAATTGCCCTATCACATACAGTTACCCGTAGCATGTGTGATGCCCCGTCCCCTATCACACCTCTATGGTGACGGTTCCACGGTCCGTGTGCAATAAGGGTTTTGAACCGTGTGCGATGACCGGATCTACACTAGTGTAAGGGTCAATCGACTTTAATATTTAGCCTTTTCGTAAAAGAAAACAGAATTGTAATCCACATATTTCACAATAATAAGAATTAAGAAGGCAGTAGGTATTGCCTTAAAAAAACAAAAAGGCAGTAGGTGTTCCCACAAAAAAAAGGCAGTAGGTGAACAGTACATGCTGTTGTTAAGGGAAGGTCAAGTTCATTTCATTTAGTCCGACTCCTACCCTAACGGTATTATATGCAACCTAATTAAGCTATAAGACAGTGTCTAGTCCAGTATGAAATGTGTTTCCCAGTGAGCAGGCCCGCTAGCCCCTTGGCATAAGATGCGGCCGGGTGGCATGTGAGATAATGAACGTTGTAGTATGTGTTAGATCCAATAGCAATCTAACTGGTGTCCAGGAGAGAGGCAACGACTCAGGTTGTTCGCCCATCAATTGCGGAGAGGAGGAGACCAATGGCAACTCAGATTCCCCATCGGAAGCATCTCAGATTGGACCACACCTTGCATGCAATTGGCTTCCGGACTGCCATCCCTCATTATTGTTAGGTGAAAGAGACAATGTATCAGTTCCGAGTATGGTAGAATCTTTGATGGCTGGGTTTGCCACTAGAGACAGAGGCGGAGATATATAAACCTAAAGATTAGGAGGATCAATGATTGTTTTGTTAGAGGCCAAATTTGATGTATCAGTTCGGAGTCTGGTAGAATCTTTGGTGGGTTAACCACTAGAGACGGATGCGAAGATATATAATCGTAATTAGGATGATCAATGATTGTCATTTTGGTGTTGAAAGAGGCTAATTTATCTAACAAAACCTCAACTTATACTGGAACGCATCACATGTTTATATATGTCGTACTTTGTGCAACAGGTAATAATAAAGTTTCAGTGTCAACCGGGCGCCGGCTTTATAAAGCCGTGTCATCGAGCTGTTTGAGCCGCTTATCCTTTGCCTGGGTGACCCTGAAGGTGTATCAAGTTGCCAGCCTCTGTACAGGTCTGTAAGTTATTGTTTCTGGCGTATCAAATGCTATGTATCCTTAGAAAGTTACAAAATATGTCATTTTCCCCTTAATGCCGCCAGAAAGTACTGATAGAGTTAATTTTCAAGGTCAAAATCTAGTGAGTCTATATTTGCATTCTAAAAGCGCATTTAAATGCATCAAAAGAATCTAAATACTACTACTTCTACATATGGATTATGGAGTATATTACCAACATCGAAAAAGAGGTTTTTTTTTTCATTTTTGGCCTGTATTCTTTTGAGAGTTCTTTGCAAATATTTTTGCATAAGTAAGATGACGTGCTGATATGTCAGCCATGATCTTTTCTGCAACATGTTTAGCTACCTATGGTAAAATTGTTGAATTAATCATTCCTCCATGCCATAAGACTAAGGGATCCTAGGCTCCAGTAGAACTGTGTTTAATCACGAATATATGAGCTCTAGCACAGTTTATGACTTCCGCAGCTTACCAAAATTTTAAATTGAGTACTGATCATGATGTGATTGGTGGAATGCAAGAGAGGATCACCCATGGCATATTGTTCGGATGGCCGCATTGGGTTACTCCAGATGACACACAATCCATAACCATGGCTAAAATTGATGGCAATACGGCCGTATAATCTCTAGATTTATTTGTTATGATAGTTCTGGTAACGATTCATTATCATTCATTCACTTTCTTTTATCGTGAATGCACAGGCTGAAAACTTTTCACCCATGACTGATAACACCATGCCTCAACAATTAAATTCAACCAATCCTGAGCATGGAGATAGCAGTCAGACTGCAGGTGGTCATCATCAAGTTTCAGGTATAACGCAAACTCTTCCAACAGTTCTTTTACTGTTTTAACCTAAAAAGGCCCAGGTGAGCCACATATCTGTTTTGTTAAGTAGAGACAGGTTGACTTCTAGGTCGTGCCTCGTTGTAGTTTTTCTTTTTAGTAAAATACACTGATGTTGTTGAACTTGTGTCGATAGCTCATTTTGGTCACTGTACTCAATAATACAGTCATTAAATGCGACATTGGGTGATTATACGGTCACTAATTCACTGCATTGCATCGTATTTTACGTAGTTAACCGGTCAAACAGTCCAGGTGGCGCCATTAGTTCATGTTCTCTCTCTGCCTGTGCGGATCCGTGCCCGACCTATTAGTGGGTGAAATAAAAAAAATAGAGGAAACAAAATAACACACAAGGAGTAGTCGAACCAACAGCCGCTCGCGCAGGCTAGCCAGTTGGACACAAACTTCGTCGTGTCTCGTTCTTGAACTGACACCATATTATAATACATCACCCTGCACGCACACTGCATGCCACAGCACGCACAGCCCGCAGCAATCTTGACGGACGTACGCGGCATGTACGGAGGGCCGGGCCTCTCGGCACCGACGCGTTCAGGCCTTATACAATGGAAGATGCTTAGAAAAGTGCTTAGAAAAATAAACCGAGTTTTTCTGAAGCACCGTTGCCTATTTTTAAAGAAGAGACGCTTAGTTAAGCGTCTATCCTGTACAAATAAGCACCGGTGCTTAAGAAAAACCTGGTTTATTTCTCTAAGCACCTCCCTTAAGCACCTTGCATTGTACAAGGCCTCATACGCCAATCCGTCGCCAGTTGAACATACTTACGAACAATGGTGTGCAGTATGCGGCAATAGGTTTCTGGTTCGATTCCCGTCTGCGTCTAATTTTATTTTCTCTAATATATTCATTTCCCCACTGACAGTGGAGACCCACATAGGAAAAGAGAGAATGTGAGCTTTGACTAGTCAGCTAGACAAAATACGAAATAATACGGTGAGCCAGTGACCGTATAATCATCTGAAGTCAATTTAGTGACCGTATTGACAGTATTTTTGAGTACAGTGACCAAAGTGAGCTATCGACATATGTTCAATGACTGTGAAATCAGGGAGAGGAGTATCTCTAAAGGGGTACAATAATCAGAGGCTATACGAACTAGTTCCTTTGTCGAATCGAGTTTTCGTCAGAAAGAATTTGTGGGCTCCTGCAGTTGGTAATATTTTCTCTTTGTAACGAGTGTGAGCCGCGGGAGAAAAAACAAAAACGACGATCCAAACACCCTTTTGTGTTTCAGTCCGAATAAAAATAGGGCACAAAATGGTGAACCAAGCGGTCCTAAATCGGAAAAGCCAATATTCATGGATCTTGTCCTGAACCAGGTTGTGTTGGTCTTGGTATTTCTAGATCGGGCTTTGTCAAGCCCATCCAAAACTCGGCCTCGCCTGCTCACCTGCACCAACTCGATTATCTCAAATTCCCCAAAAAAGCTTGATTATCTCAAAAAAAAACTGCACCACCTCGAAGCACTAGACCATGGCAGCCACGCCACCACTATAACCACATGCCAAATCTGGCCCTGGGCGGGAGAACACAGATCCAAGGACACACCTGCCGGATCCGCCGACACGGCAGCCATATAATCGCCGCACCACCACGCTCCGTCACATCCCGCCGCCTCGCAGGCAGAACCGTCCCGCGGCTTCCATCTGCGCAGGGAGGCTTTGCCTGCCGGCATTCTATGACGGCGGCGAGAGGAGAAGCAGGGGTCGCGGCCGGGGGGCTCACACGTGGATGTAACGCAACTATCTCTTACAGCAGAAGCGAACCTCATCTTTGTAGCATTACCCTCTCCAATCATTTTCATTCTGCATATAAGATTTGTCTGTAGCCAAACTTCGTAAAATTTGACCAATTTTATAGAAAAAATATCAATATTAATGTATAACTTTAGTATTATACATGTTGATATTCTTTAATATAAATATGGTTAAACTATACAAAGTTTGACTTTAGAAAAATCTTACATGAAGAGTAAAAAGGTCCGGAGGGAGTATATATTACTAGCTAAATATAGGTGTTCTTCACATTGTTGCATGTATATACTCTGTATCACTGAACTCCTTGGCATGCGTTACTTGCTTTTGTCCATCTTATTATCCATCATTCATTCTTACATAGTTGTGTCTATGTGGTTCACAGCAACAGATGGTTCACCTGTTGAAGTGTTGGAGGAACTTTACAAATACATCACCGAATCAACATTTGACCCCGAATCAAAAGAGTAAGCTAAATAGTGTAAATTGGCAGAATACCCTGAAGCTGATCAACTTTTGGTTATATACCAAAGGTTGATGTGCCTATAACTAGGGTTGTTGTGGGATCGATAAATTGGTCTTCACATGAACTTTTGGTATATAACCAAAGACTACTCAAGCTTACTGCTTTCTCAACAATAGTTAGTTTTTTTTCTTTACTTCTTGCGATGTGGTGACATGCTCTTATATGTTGTGCAGGGCAGAGTGGGTGTCTAGTGCATACCCATCACAGATTAGTTTAAAGCTCAGAGTCATCCAGAAAGTAGTGAATCCTTCGGGATGCATGGACACCGAAAGCTTGAACTTAGCTATAAGGAAGATGGGGAGAGAGGAATCAAATAATGGACATTTGACCAATTCCAATCCTTTCAGCTGCAAGGTCTATGTTAGCGCGGATTTTGCGGCAAGTTTCTTAACATGTTAACAATACTTTTCAGTCCTGTTTTGGTTCTTTGCAAATGTTTCTTTGTACTTTTATTTTTAAACACTTTGCTTCGATGCACCCCGTTAGAAAAGTTTACGGATTCCGATGCAGATTAAATGTGGACATTAGAGGGTACCCCTTCAATCAAAAAGGATAATATATTCTTTTGTGTCCAAACCAATATATTCAATATGTTTAATCTGCAGGCTAATCTGGTGATAGCCTTTTTAATTAACTTTAAGATTCATGCAAACTTTTTTTTTGGGGGGGGGGGGGGTACCAAAGCGAAACTCCATTTTTCCCCTTAAAAAGCCGGAAATTCATAGGGCACGCGAGTGCAGGGGCACGCACCAGCCAAGTCCTACCGTCGGCTTGATTTGCCACGCATTCGAGAAATAGTTGGATCCCGCACGAGGCCACAATAAGTTTTAAGTTTCAACGATGAAACTTATGGTTTTTGCACGAGGCCACAATAGTTGGATTCGCTTGTACTAAATTTCAACATTGAAATTTAACATATTTTTTATTAAGTTGTCAAAATATATTCAAAATGGATCTTATTTAAAAGCGTTGGTCACGAGTAACATGAACATGAAAACATAACTTAATTTTGTTTTTTTTGTTTAAAAGATATAGAACTTTGAAAATCAAAAGCCAAAATAAAGAGGCGGCACCAGGGACTTGGGTGCCCTAAATCCTCGTCCCTGTCTGCTTGTAGGCATCATCGTTATCTATTTTAATCGAAATCTTCAAAGATACAACATTTTTATTGTACTTCAGTGAAACATGGATTTTTGTTCCCCATGCATATACAAACTTCACATCATCATATATTCTAAAAACGTCACATCATTATGTCATTTCCTGAAGCACATTTACGTGAAGGCAACTGAATATACTAAGCTTTACAAATGACTCTGAAAGAACAGAACTATATAGTATGATATTCTTAATAATTGAATACATTAGAAAGTATCCAGTGCAGTTTTGATTGCATCTTTCTGTATCCAGTGCAGTTTTGATTGTCCATAAAGTAGAGAAAAGATCGATTCATGCATGCATGCGTCCAAGATCTCAATTAGCACACACTAAAGTCAACAACATGTACGTTTCGCAATAGTTCTAGCTTTACGTCTGTGAGCTTCTGCACTGCCATGGACGCATTGTCATCGCCTAGAGGCTCTCCTCAACATTAGCCTCTTTCTACGAAGACGAAGTCAAGCAGCGCTCCAGTGGCATGGCCTCCAGGACGGCAACCTTATCCCGCAGGTAGAGATCTCGGCCTCCCATTATAAGATGGCCCGGGCGAGCGACTCAGGCTCGATGGCGCCCGAGATGCTACTACCGTACGTCGAGCTCAGATACTTTTTTTCTCAGATACATAATATGACTTGAGAGTGCACATAATCCTAAAATAAATAAATAAACTAAGGATAGTCTAGACCTAAAATAAAATAAATAAACAAAGGATAGTCTAGACATTTAGCAGTGAGCCATAAGATAATAATCTAATACGGTAATACCCCGTTCATGGATAGCCGGGGACATTGTTTTCAGGTCTGCAGCTCTCTTAACACATACTATCAATCACCACCATGCATGGGGTCATCTGTGTCTCCAGTACGCTTTCTTGCTAGGGGATTTCAGCAATGACTACCCTGGTCGTTTCGGTATCTGCTTTGTATCTGGAGCAACTTTGAGATATTTTGAAATCCTGCTTATATCGTAGTCAAGGTAGAAACCAGAAGTTCCCGAGGGAATAAACTTGCCCACTCTCTGGACAGTCTTGTTGCTCATGTCAACAGCAAGCACCCATGCTTTGTGGTGTGTGCCGCAGTAGTCAAACCTGCTGAGGAATTAAACACTGCCATTGTCTTGCAGGCTCAGCTTGGGTAGGCCAATGTAAGGAGTTGTAGCTTGTTTGCCTTCAAGACCTTCTAAATTAGAGGAATTGAGATGCTAACCGATGCCCCCAACCCTCCTGAGGGAAGGAATTAGTTTCAATGCTCCATACTGTGGCCTTCCAATCACGGGAAAAGTGCTCCATTACCACATAGTTGATGGATGAACCGAGGACAGCGATGTCCAAAGTGGATGCGCCGCTGCCCTTGTTGATGGGCCTTGGTAGTTGCAAGAGCCGAAACTTGTGGCGGCCCTTGTGGAGAATGTCCCACAAGATGATAGCTCTCCAGAGAGATTGACCCAGGCCAGAGTTCCCTTTTCTCCTCCGATGAAGATTGTATTGTGTGTTTGGCATTCCCCGTCGAGGGGCGTGTCAAATACCACGGATGGATTGGTCCAGGAGGAGGTATTGGAGAGTGATAGAGGTAGAGTTGACAAGGATAGTTAGATCCGAACCTTTCAGATTGCGCAGCAGACGTAGTTGCGGTTGCTGCAGTCGTGGCCGCCGGCTCCATGGTGTTGCTGTTGTTTGCGGCGTGGGTTACTAGTGTGTTGGTGTTGGCTGCACTTGCGCATGATGGAAACCGTGCCGTCAATCAAGCAGGGGATGCTGCCGGGTTTCGGGTACCGAAGGTGCTCGAGCGCAGGGACGTGGGGGTTGTAGACGAAACGGAAGGACTCTTCTCAGGTGCTGTGACATAAGCACCAAGTGGGAACGGATGGCCGCGGATGGGGATGGGGACGCATAGCAGGAGGAGGCTACCGTCTATCGGTGGCGAGGATGTGAGGCGTGGTCGGCGAACAGGGGATCGCCCAAGCCTACAGCGTGGGCGCACAGGTAAGAGATGTCTGGCGCCCAGAAGGTGACGTGGATGCTGCAGCCCTCGAGCTTGGTGTCGTACAAAATTGGGGTGCTGGCGGTGATGGGCATTGATGCGGTTGGCGAAGTAGGCGTAGGGCTCGATGAGGACGAAGGGTGGCCCCTCACCACCGTCGTCGAGGTAGACGTGAGCAGGGGGTTCAGGGTCGGCCAACTTATGTACCTGCTGCTTATCGAGGACTCCACTCCTCCTGTAAGGTCCATGGATCCCAGATCTAGATTCGTCTCCGGTGTGTGGATTGAATTTAAGGAGGGGAGGGCGAGAGAGTGTGATCGGCGGCGGAGTGAGGTTATGGGGATCGAGCAACGTACGGCACGTCCTAAAAAGTTGGCTATGCGTCTATGGGCTGGTCCGATGTCGGGCTACGCTGGCTAGGCTTATGTGGGCCGGTATTAAAAAAATAAGAGTCGATCGTTGGCATGAAAAGATCCATCGTTCGCTGCGATTGTTCGGTGAAAAAAAAAAACGAGATCGATCGGGGCAGCGTTCCATTCGATGTGAAAAAACTTGGATCAGGCATTGAGGAAAGAGGACGGATCAAGGAAGTCTACGTTTTCTTAATAGAAAAGAGAGAGGATAGAAATAAAGATGTCCGATTAAATCTCAACCGCCAATCTTTATGTTTAACACAAAACGAACGGAGGTAAAGGGATGACGGATGAAAAACTATGAAAGGTTCCGTCCTTTATTATTAAGTATAGATATAGATATAGATATAGATTGATGGGTACTTTATTCATTCATCTTTTTCCTCATATAGAGATATGCTATCTCCGAAGAAGATGGGCATACTGAACTGGAAGCTTCTATCCTTCATGAATGTGTGGATCAGCACTGTGCTTTCATATATATATATATATATATATATATATATATATATATGTGTGTGTGTGTGTGTGTGTGTGTGTGTGTGTGTGTGTGTGTGTGTGTGTGTGTGTGTGTTCTTCTAATGTTCAGTTAAAGCACTTACTGATTACATGCATGTATTTGATATGGAGTTGATGTTGGCATATACTACAGCTATGCATTCCGGTCATCCATTATGGCCATTGGACTCTGTATGCTTTCAACATGAAAGATGAAAAGCTTAGTATTTTGGATCCTCTACGAAATCCTATGTGTCATAAAGACATCAGGTTGAAGGTCTGCAAAGCTCTTGACACTGCGAAGGCCAAATCTAATATGTTCAAAAACAAGTTTTCTGATTTTGGCAGCTGGAAACATGAGTTTGTTGAAGTTCCTCAACATGGGAACAGGTGCTCATTGTTTCTTGCAAAATTCATATTCCTGATGCTTTGGTATTGTGTTTCATATAAGTACTTTGTATGTTTTAAAGCTCTCTCTCTCTCTCTAGTTATGACTCTGGATTCCTTGTATTCAACTTCATGCGACGGTGGGATGGCCGTCAACTTGATCCATCAGTTATTCTCACGGTAAGCTAGCACACACCAGTAGTTCTTATTTTATCTAGACTAGATAGGCATGCATACAATAGGTATTTTCGTTAATTATATTATTTCTTTCCTAGGATTCAAGAATGATGCGAATGGAATTCTTGGCATACATACTATCTTTCAAGGATAATGAAGCATATGAGCTGCCCCGCTTTGTTTCAGATCGGATTACAAGAATTCCTTCAGGTACAACCTATAAAAAACATCGCCAATGTATTAATTAAATTACGAGTCCTATTTTAGGTCTAACTATTTGTTTGTGTTTATCTAGATCGTGGCCCACACAATTGCATGGGCATGGTTTTTATTCTTATTAGTACAAAATTCAGTCATTGTTTGTGTTTTTTCTGTAGTTATCCTTTGATTGCCATGCACACAGCACACGACACATATTGAGACAGCACTAAATATAATATAAGTCAATAGGAAATAAATATAAGTGCCCCAACAATTACAACATTATATATAATTGGTTAGTAAAAATATTACTTTAACTGTTCACATTTTCCTGAATTGACAAATATTTTGAGATGGATAATTCCAGGACACATCTGGAAACAGTGTAAAATATATTTAGAAAAGGACCCATAAGGAAATTATACGAGAGCTGAAACAGAGTGACAACGGAGGGCAAGTCAATATATTTTTCAGTTGGAGGGGTAATTAAGTCAAACTGTGTTAGTAAATGTACCATTTTTCTCAATATTGGATGAAGATCTTAAAATATGAATACGTGACGTAGTTACCCTTGACAAGCCAATCTACTGACCAGCGTCATGGGCCAGATTTTTGCCCCGTCAATACTATGATCCACCCTAGTGAGAGGCCCAACACTCTGCCCCATAAGTAGTGAAATTACCTCCCAAAAAGCAAAAGGGAAACGTTTCACGCCGGGGCGCTGGCCGAAGCTTGGGCCGGTCCCTCGTGGCTCGCTGTGCTGTTGCGGGCCGCGCCACGCGGACTGCCTGCGGCCCCATGCACTGGTCTTCATCCTTATCCCCTAGCACACGAGGACCGAGCCGCAGCCATATCTATCCCCTTTTTCTTGCCTCGTTCCTTTTTCTTCCCCAGCAGCTCGTCGCCATGGCCGCCGCCCCGCAGTCTTCTCCTCCTCCTTCGCCGTCGCTGTGCGGCAGGTGCCATTCGGGGACACGTGATTTGCGACCGGCTGCCTCCTCCCTCCATTCTGCAATTCCGCCCAGCAAAGCTGCGCCCGCCCATGGCAGGAGCCTACCTCCCTCTTTTTTTCTCCACGGCCATGGTTAGCCGATGCTGCAACCATGGATGTGAGAAGCTCCAACCGGTGTTCGGGGGAGCTGTGACCGGCGCCGCATCTTGCTACAACCCATGACGGGAAGCTGGAATCAAAGGCGTGGTGAGCTACAGCCGACACGGCGAGCCGGTGGCACTTTGCTGGAACCGGCCAACACCTTTTGCTGGAACCGGCGTCGTTTTTTGCTGTAACCAGCAAGGCCACGTGTTGGAACCAGCTTCCAGTTTTGTTGGAACCAGACTGCGCCCTCACCAACGACTTCATTTTTTGCTGGAACCAGTGATTTTTTTTGTTGGAACTAGCTAGTTCATTTACTACATCGGATTTGTTTTGAGTTATGCTACTATGGATTTTTTTGCTCCATCATTTTTTTGTTGGAACCGCTTCTTTTTTTTGCTGAAACCTTCTTTAGATTTTGCTACAATCAAGAGGATGGTGGTGTTGTCGCCGACGTGATTTTTTGCTGCATCAACTCTTTTTCGAGAACCACTCCTGATTTTTTTGCTACTACCAGCTTTGTGTTTTGCTGGAACCATCGACGGTTTTTGTTACTGCCATTTTCTAGGTTTTGCTGGGACAACAATTTTTTGTTACCACCATCTTATTTTCTTGCTGGAACTAGTGTCTTTTTTTGCTACCACCAGCTCAGCTGGCGAACGACAACGTGGACCGCATTAGTTGCAACCAGAGGGACGGCAACACCGGCGAGGACCGTTGTTTTGCGGCCGGCCCCAAGAAGGACCAACCATGGATGCAACTGGGAACGGGGGAGGCAACAGAAAAGCTGCTATGGGTCAACGGCCTTCTTTTCTTTTGCGTTTTTGGCGGCGGCGAGCTTCAACGACGAGCATCGAGGGGCGAGGCAAACAGGCGAGGATGGACGCACGCCGCGTGAGGGGTCCGGTGGAGGGGAGAGAGTTACGCTCGCCATGGATTTCCTCGATCGTGTTAACCACATCGGAGACGAGGAGGGAAAAGAAGAAGATGTACGATTGTATCGAACGGCTGTGCGTCCCCCGGCCCAAATTTAGACCGATGCGCCGGCGCCTAGCAGCGCCCAAAGCAAAATTCCCCGCTCTAGGTCTAAAACCCCTCCACTGGCTAATCCTAACACATTCCCTTCCCACCCTCTCGCTTGACGTTTTTGTCTTCTCCTATCCAGATCCACTCTCTCCCTTGTCCCAAATCCATCCACGGCCGTGCGACTCACCCTCTCTCTGCACAGCCCACTTACCTCCCGCACCGCACGAGAGAGGAAGTCCCTACCCGCTCCAGTTCTCACTTGTCCTTTCGCGCCTACGCTCCCAAGGCTTTTTGGCTCGTTCCTGCGTTGGTGTCGATGGCAGCGCCAAGGGCTTCATGTAACATCCTGGACACACCCGCCGGTTACTGGCTGTTACTCCTGACTGGATATAGACTGGCCCACAGATCAACATTAGTCTTTCCTACGCACTTTGTCCTCACTCGTGTGCATCTGGGATCAATTTCTCAGTCGGTCATTCATCCTGAAATTGCTTCAAACTGAGCACGTTTAACTTTGAAGTTCTTTTCGAATGAGCTCACGAAAAAGAAGGAATTCCTTATTGATATGAGTAGTATATCATCCCTATTAAGTCAAGCTATCACATACATCCCCACTCAAAGGTACCGACGTTCTTGTCGGGCCACATGAACGTTTCCTCTTGGCACATGTGTGTGCGTCCAGTCCGAAACATGTGTTCATGCCGTGCGCCATGATGGGTCACAAATGTCATGCACAACATGACCGAACACCTGACACGCAAACATCCATGTAACCGCGAGGGTCGTCTCTGATACAAACTTGTAACGCGCCGGACACACCCGCAGGTTACTGGCCGTTACTCCTGGCGGGATCTAGACTAGCCCCACAGATCAACACTAGTCTTTCCTGCGCACTTTGTCCTCACTCGTGCGCACCTGAGACCAAGTTCCTAGTCGGTCACCCATCCTGAAATTGCTACAAGCTGAGCAGGCTTAACTTTGGAGTTCTTTTGGAATGGTCTCCCAAAAAAAAAGGAATTCTTCATTGATATGAGTACTTTATCATCCCTATTAAGTCAGGCTATCGCACTTCACCACAGGGGCGGTCAATCTAGGAGACGAAGTTGGAGAGCGTGAAAGTGATCACTAGCAGGAACTAGCCAGTTAGATCTCCTCGGCAGTTTGTGTCGGTGGCACCGACGCGTCCTCGTCCGCTCCAATCGTCTCGCTCTGCTCACCCGAAGGAGGGTGAGATGGAGGTGTTGGAAGCATGTCAAACTATCAAACTATCAATTTTGACTTTATTGTCTCCTTTAGCTTCTTTGATCTTGACTCATTGTAGATCCATGACTTGACGATCCATCTCAACGTATGATCTAGACTGCCAGTCACGCTGCCATATGGCCCACACAGCCCACACCTAGTGAAATATATGACGATTACCTTATGGAATACACCATCCACCCACAACCTCACGTAGAGACATGTCCTCAACGAATAGGCTCGCCTTTACTGGGTCTCGTCCCACTATACGGTTGAGCTTGATCTCCACTTCATGTCTTCGCCCTAAATGACACACCACACCGGACAGCCCTTCAATTGTGATACACTTCATCTTAAATCAGTCCTCACATAGACGAGCACCTAAACATGACAATGAGAACACTAAAATGATAAAAACCGAACATGCTTACTCACACGACTCCTTGACTCAACTAATTAACTTCTCTAGTCTACGATCTCGACGACTTTCCGGCAATGGACCTCGACACCACCCCTCTCGTTAACAATCTACTTCCACCACCCTGCCGATGACAGCCAGTCGTCTGCCTCCTTGTTGCTGCAACACCCATTAACAATATGGCCCACCCCGGGGCTCTAGTAGGTATCGCCTCCCCATGGCAAGCGTGGCTCCAAATTCTCGACCGCAGACTAAGGCATAGCCTAGTGGTGGGAAGGGGCTGATGCCTTTCCACCCACCCAGGTTCAAGGCACGGTACTTGCAATTTGGATTTATTGCATCAATTATACTGTAGGGGGTTCCTTTACAGTCTTTCTATCAAAAAAAATTCTCGACCTTGCTCTGATACTAACTGTTGGGATTCACCCATAGGACCGATCACATCAAAATCTAAGAACACATGCGCACAAGGGCTCATATCGTGCCTTCCTTTCCTTCTCTTTATTTCTCAAAGAGTCAATTACACCTGTGGTGCTTGAACTTGGTTCAAACGGTCACTTCGGTCCTAGAAATGGGGGTTTGCATCAAAGTGGTGCGAAAACATGGCTTGGCAATGCAAATAGAGTGCTAATCACGGCCAGATGCAGAATCGGCACTGACTAGGCAAGCCGGCATGGCATGGGCCCGCTGTCAGCGAGAGACGGGGCGTGTGGCCTGTTTTTTTTTTTTGTGAAAACCTGCATCGACATTTTTTTCTCACAAAATCGTCCCGGCCAACTAAAAAATTATAGGAGCGACCTAAAAATATGGTCTACACGGAGACTCAAACCACAGACCCACATACTGCACAAGCGTGTGCGTAGACACCCCACCATCACCATATGTGGTCTAATGTAGCCACCCCAACTCTAAAATGTTTCCGGAGTTAAGAGGAGTTAAATAAATCATGTTGAAGTTTCGGGTAAATATTGAACTCACCCATAGTCACACAAGTGAGAATTAAATTTTTGGATGTTATGTATTTCGTGAAATTGACGGAAATTATATTATTTGGCTCCTTGCATGTATTTTATTGATGACTACTGAGCCTCAAATTGTTTTTATAATTTTTTCTCTGCTTAACTTTGTTTGCTAGTGTATTACGACAACTCATATAATATCAGTGGTATCCGTATGTACTTGTCTAGGAACACCATACGGGGGTACATACCAGGTGGTACCACCCTTCATATCCTCCCATGTTCCAAAATTTAAAAAGTCATATTTAAATGTTTCAAACAATTCTGAGAAAATTATGAATATTCATGAGATATGTGTTTGTAACCTCTAAAAATTTCAGATCAAAATTCAAAATACACATTGAGAAACAAAGAAGACAAATCAAGTATGAATAGTGTGAAAATTCAAAATACACTATTCACATCTGGATTGTCTTTTTTTGGTTCTCAATGTGTTTTGGAATTTTATTTGAAAATTTTAGGGTTTGTAGGCACATGTCTTGTGAACATCACAAGAAATCAGAATTTTTTGAGACATTTAAATGGGACTTTTGAAAATTTGAAGCATGGAGACATGTGAAGGATGGAATCACCTGAGATTTCCCCCAACATACAGACACTCCCGACCTTTTCCTCCTTAATGAGCCCCAAGGAACTCAGGGTCGCGTGCTCTGAGAACCTGAGTGGGAACTCGAAGTAGGTTTGGCTGAGAGCCTACAATTATTGATTTTGTGGTTATTTGGCCACCCGCTCTCTGTGAATCCTGGGATCCCTGATGCCTAACGGATTCCTAAATAATAGCTATTACATTGTTACACCCTTATATAAATAGGGATGGTGCCGAGAACCTAGCCCATGAAAAACAACTCTGTAATACGGATTCGCTCAATACAATACGACAGGAAGCAGCGATTTTACACATCCGGGGGCTTGAACCTCGGTAAAACCACCGTGTTTTCTTCATCTCTTGCCAAACTCCCTTCGTGCACCACCTCTCTTACTATTTTCTCTCACGATCATCCCTGGATCGTAAGATCGATGGACCATTATTCATTGACATGTAGTAGTATGATACAAGCTACGCAAAAACCGTCGATAAATCAACTTCATGACTAGATTTATGTGGTTATCTAAGAGTATGTACTGAAGTTTATGGTTAAAATTATACTCAATCTAAGGCTATGGCTGCAGAGTAGAACATAAGTTTCTGCTGTATCTGATAAAAAAAAATCAAGTTCCACTTTGGTACAACCCCCCTCCAAAACGTATAAAGAGCAATATAGTCTTTTCACTCATCGTATCCATTTTTGTACAAGGAGCCCAATTCTGTGCGAACACCAACAGGGTCAGCCCATTAATATATTTTTTAATATTCAAAAATAGATGCAGGTAGTTAGACTCCAACTCATTACCACGTTGTATTCACACAGTGCCACTAACCAACAGGGAGAGCTGATGCTGGTGTACAGACTACAACTTTTGCTGTTCTTATCCTAAACAACTCGTGAACAACCTATGTACCCATGCGTTCTAAAATGTTTCTCGGTCGCAGCCGTGCCGTCAGACGTGACGTAAACAAAAAAGGCAACGCCTTGTTTTTTTTCCTGGTTTTGTCTAATTTTTCTACTGTTTTTTTCTTGATCTCCTTCTCTTTTTTCATTTTCATTCTCTTTTCCTTTCTAAAATTCACGAATTTTTCTAAAATCCTGAAATTATCATAAATTCATGAACTGTGTTTCAAGTCCATGTCTAATTTATTAAACTTGTGAACTTTTTCTCAAATCGCTGATTTTTTTTCAAATACATGAACGATTTTCAAATCGATGAACCTGTCTCAACTTCTACAAACTTTTTCTAAAACCTGTGATTTTTTTTCAAAACCTCGTGCGAACAATCTATGTCCGAGCGAGAGGAAAGACGAACGAGAAGAAAATAACCTTTTCCTCCCAGCTACCTGCAAAATTTGGGTATATTTTAATAAAGTCCACGAGTACATCATATACAACATAGGGGTTTCGGTTAAGTTGGAATAGTCCGTTCCATAGCACTATTTTTTTACATATTCATCAAATGGACCCAAATTTTTTCCACTGAATACTATCATCATGGCAAGCGTCCATGCCATATTTCATCTACTTTCTAGATTTCATGCAATTTCTACAGTTTTTTGCGTGTGAAAAATCCCTACAATACTGACCGGACGTGACGCAACGTGTGTTTTGTGTACAAATTCGTCCAAATTTTGTGTGGAGTACTAGGATGACCATGCCCAGCAACCTAAAAAATTTGGGTATATTTTATGAAAGTCCACAAGTACATCATGTACAACGTAGGGGTTTCGGTTAAGTCGGAAGAGTCCGTCCCATAGCACTTTTCTTTTACATATTCATCAAATGGACCCAAATTTTTTGCACATCATTCTATCTTCATGGGAAGCATCCAAACCAAGTTTCATCTATTTTTGACATTTCACACATTTTCTAGGGTTTTCCTGGTGAATAATCCCTAAAATACTGATCGGACGTGACACACGTGTGTTTGGTGTCCGAATTCGTTCGAATTTTGCGTGGAGTGCTAGGATGACAATGCTCATTTGCCTGCAAAATTTGAGTATATTTAATGAAAGTCCACAAGTACGTCATGTACAACATAGAGGTTTCGGTTAAGTCGGAAGAGTCCGTCCCATAGCACTTTTTTACATATTCAACAACGTAGAGAGTAATAAAGAAATTGAATAAAGCCGGTGTGTCGTACAAACCGGTAACATGAAAGAAGAAGAAGAAGAGAATGTGTTGATAGATTTCCTAAAAAGGATTTCCCTTACGATAACGTGCGATGATAGATTTCCTAAAAAAGATCACCCTTATGATGACGTGCACACACCTGATGGCACAAAGGGTGGCTAGAACTATGATTTGAAAAGAATTCCCTAACTGTTGATACCAGGCCGGTTTCCAGTCTGGAACCTTTTAGAAGGTTACTGTTTTTTTTTTTGAAAATCGCAATGTTACAAAACATGCAGCATATTTATTTATTTATTCATAGTTTTAAAAAAATTGAAAATATCAAAAAATGGTCGCATTTTCAGAAAAAAAATCAGATTTTAAAAATTGTTTGTGTTTTCAAATATTATTCAGAATTTCAAAAAAATCTCAGTTTCCAAAATTTATTCAGAGTTTAAAATCTGTTCTACTTTTCGGAAAATTTGTATGCATGTTAAAAAATTAATTTTGAATTTCTTTTGCGTTCAAAAAGTCACCGCTGTTAATAGTCTTAAAATACCGCGCTGCTCCTTTCTCATTATAGTTGGGTCAGTCTAGTGGTTGGCTCCTTTCCCTGAGAGTGCAAGGTCCTGTGTTCAATACCTGTTGCATGCACATTTTTTAGGATTTTCCAGTGTTTCAGATAGACGACTTGCTGTTGGGCTGGCCCAGGATAATGTTAGCCACTGTTTATTTTCACGGGCTGTCTAAAAAAAATTGTCGCTGGCGTATTTTGAAAAAAAAGACCATCATACACTTTATTATGAAGGGGTATGGAAAGATCTCCTCCGTTCATGTGTTTATGGGGGGTTGTACCGAAGCGGAAGTGAAAAAAATCTTGACGGCCCAAATTTATTTTCTTTTCATTCTTTGCTGTTCATATATGAAATCAAAATTTCCGTGGTATGGTCCTATATTACTAAATGAGTAAGTTCTTTGCTCTTACATTATTTGCAGGTCCAGCTTGGACACGTCATCTGATGGCTAATTGGTTGCTGAATGCAGTGAGAGAAGGCAATGTAAACAAATTGAGTGGACTAGAACCCAACCAAGGGACGCCAGAGGATGTGATTGACCTTGTTTCCATGATTCTCGGTGGAATCACCTTTGATGGGGATGGCCCGCTCCATATTGCTGCTAGGTTTGGTCACAGGAAGCTAATCAAGTACATCTTTCAGAAACTGAGAATGCTGCCAGATGAGCGTATTGCCGGCATAGCATCAGAGAGTAACAACCAGGCAAACACAATTATAGCAGAAGAGGTCCGTGGCCCGAGTGCAGCAGGGAATGGTGCAGCTGAAACATCTATCAGAATCGGTACAGTAGCCCAATTAGCGGATCCTGTTCAGGTTGCCATGTTCTTGACAATAAGAAACCGCAGTGGAGAGACGTGCTTACACGAGGCAGTGAGGTCCGGTGATCAAGAACTTGTGAAGTTATTGATCTCAGTGCATGCTTACGCGCGCCAGAAAATCGTGACTAACACTCCGCTGATGGAGATAGCGACATTGGCGCAGGTAGTGGATCATGAAGGCATATCTCCGCTCTACTTAGCTACCAAGTTACGCAGGAATAAGATTGTCCAGGTCCTCCTTTCGGATAATACCAGTTCACCATCCTATGCTGGGCCCGGAGGTAGGACAGCCCTGCATGCTGCCGTTCTCTTGGACGCAGGTACACGCATTGCCAGTCCCCCTTTAATACTCAAATATTGTTGGCAACATGGGTAAGAAATTAGAAGGTGTGGCTAGAATTAACCAAGTCTTAGACAAGTGACAGAACATATAAAAAATAAAAAATATATAAAAGAAAATTTTACACGGATCTCCATCTAAAAACTCATGGAAATAGCATTGATTGAGACTTTGTTAAGTCTTGAGACTTGATTATGGCTCTGTGTACTCTGTCAACCATGTAATTTGAACCATATATTGAAGCTGCAAAATAGATAATTGCACTCCTCCCTTAAAACTAGATTTCTATATTAAAATCTGCTTGTGTGTCAGCTGCGTTGTAATATCAATGTCAGGAATCTCTTATGATGTTTTGTTTTATATTGGATCTTGTGATATGACAGGTGCTTTCAAACATATGTTTCTACCAGTCTTAAGTTCAAGCTGATCAGCAAATTTGCGAGGACTGAAGACACTGCTTCGCTGATCCTTAAAGTCGTGTTCGTGCGAACATAGGTACTGCATGTGCATACATGAATCAAGCATATGGATAAAATCAAGGAAGCGGGGGAAAGGGAGACAGTAAAGCAGCGAGCCCCATGATGTTCATTACTGTAGAAGATCATGAAACTAAGCCAGTAATGAGATAAATATCACTACTATAGGATGGTCCGAACGCGATAATACGATCAGAGACCCTTCAACAAAACTGTGTGCGATGCCATAATCGTAAACGGTGGTGTAAAAAACCCGTCAAAAAAGGTGCAAAACATTTGCGATGACGGATCCATCAAACACGGTTCCGATTTTAGTTGCGTGTGCGATGCAGGGCATACAGTTTGGGATGAGGAGGAACAAAAGAAACGGGCAGCCAGATGAAGGCGTGTGCGATATATAGTATACGGTTCACTAGGATGAACTGTGTGTGATGAGGCAACACAACGAAAACGGTTCAATTGAACAAGATGTGTGTGATACGCGGCAAATAGGTCCGTAATCAGAAATGCGTGCGAAGACCTATAATAACACAGACAATTGCTGCTAATAAGCCGTGTGATTTGCTCTGTCTACAGAAGAATAACATATATACAGATCATTCGCACACACCTCAATAAACATTTGCAAGCATTCTAAACTAGGAAAAACGATCGTCTAGTCATCTACTTCTTGTGACCCTCCCACCACTGCTATGTGGCTCGATCCCTCGTCTGGGTCAGGAAGAAGACAGTTCCTCATGTCAATGATCCGCCTGTACATCTCGTAGCTTGTGTACGTGTCCATGGCCGCGTAGTTGACAGGTTGTTCATCTAGTCTCTCATGCTACACACTGTGCCAGTCGTTCATGTCCTTATTGCTCTCATTCTTCATCTTCATGTAGTAGGGGTCGATGATGGCCGAGGCGAGGTCAACCAGGGAGTTCAATTTGTTTTTGTCGCTGCCCCTGACCTTGTAGTCGCGCTGGATGTTGACAAGATTTGGGCATTTCAAGCACAAAACATTGAGCGCTTTTAGATCGTTGGTGGTGTCCACCACAGCGAAACTGTAGTCGGTGCTGTTGATAAACCTGGAGAAACGCTCACAAGGCGTTGTGGCCAGGTGGTAGTGGTAGACGAGGATGTCATGTCGCAAGCACAACGGGGCGACAACAACCTTCTGATCGTGCCCGGCACGACCCATGGTGTACTTGAGGTCGGAGCCGACCACTTGGTACTTGTCCTCGGGAAGGAACTGCTCCATAGTTTGGATGGAGCTCTCCACCGAGACCAGATCGTTTGTGTATACCACTGAGAGAGCCTTCTCCCTCACGTGGGTGTCCATGACGTGTTGCGTGGTGAACTGCCCGCCGTTGTTGTCGCCGGCCGCTGGGGTCGCCATTGGAGCCACGGGGAGCGCCATTGGAACCGTTGGATATCCTCTCTGTATGTGTCCTCGTGGGTGTGCTTATTGTGTCGTGTGGGAAAAGAGATGAAGGTAAATGGCCGCAGGAATAAAAGGGGGCTGGGCGGCGTGGATTCTCCATGCGACCGCATGGTAGCTTTTGCAGCGGGTAACGGCATCGTCACGCCGCGCCCGGCACAACCGCATGCGTACACGAACGTGCGTGATCGTGCGCCGGCCCCAAACACTAGCGGCACGCATGGAGGAACGAGGGCAGAGCATCCGGAGGGACGTGAGAGCAGAGCGCGTGCAGCGGGACACGAGCAGAGCGCGCCGCGGCCGCCTGAACCGCAAGCTGTGTGCTATCAACCCCGTCTAGTCTATAGTCCCCTTTATATTATGTGACATACTTTGCCCTCAAATTTAACCAACAAAATGTTAATGCATGTTATAAAAATTATATAATTGGAATCTATGTTCAAATACGAATTCAACTATATAATCTTTGGGGATATGCATTCGTATTTTATTAGTTAAACCATACTTATAAACCAGGACTAGGGTATAGTAGGTAATTAAATTGCAAATATTTTTTTATTAACCGTATGTCTACGTGGCCTTTCGTCCTCCTCTCACACGTCTTGTCACCCCGCTGCTGCAGATGTCTTACAATGCAAGCTTGCGTAGCGCGCGGGGGCGTTCTTTCGGCCGAACGGTGGCGCCAATAAATCATCGGTGAGCCCATTCCCATGCAACCTCGCAGGTTCCCGCGCAAGCTTCCCACCCGACACGGTGAAATCCCCCCAAATCCCAATGCTTACTGGCCTGCTATAAAAACCTCACGGCCGGAGGTGGATGCCCACACATGCGTCAGCGATCTTGCGTGCTACACCGAGTTCCTGCGGGAGGAGGAGGAGCGCCTCATCGAGCATGCAAAGAGCCTTACCGCCGTGGCACACGCCGCCTCAGAGGCAAGGAATCAGGACATCTACGAGGAGAACCACCGCTTTGAGAGGGGTCATCTGGAGCGGCAGAGGGCGTTCGAGGTGAGCGTCGCTGAAGCTGCAACAGCGGCAGGCACCGTATTGCGGTTGCCCAGCTCGTCGGTAGGCTCCTCTTCCTCCGCTTCTTACTGAGCGCGCTTGGCAGAGAAGAGGCAGCCGGAAGTAGTACAAAGCCCCTCTGCAGTAATAGTAGCAGTACTAGTATTTAGGGGCTATTTTGTTCAGTTCATCTGACTATAGATGTGATGGAATTGTACAACATACTTAAAATTAGCTAGTATATATAGTTGAACTAGCTATTTCAGTACGTGGTTGACAACAATTGGGGAAAAGTTTGGTCGGCTCAGCTGTCGTTGAACTGTTTGTATAAATTAAGAACGATTGCTTAATCTATGAATGAGATCTATGCTTAATTACTGAATTTTAGTTGCAAAAATTAGATACTGCTTGTGATTTTTAGCTTCATATTTTGACAAATCGCAGTGTTACAAGGTTGACAAATGCCAATGTTACAATATCAACAAATGACAGTCTTTCCAGTTTGACAAATGGTAACATACCCAATATGACAGATGCAATGCACCAAATTGTTTGTAAGTGGTTGCACACGGGTCATCCAAAAGAACCGTTTGTATTGAAGAGATGCACAAATCCTGCTCTCACTTTGCATCATGTCGTCCCGGGGTTGACAGGCAGGGGGGGGCGGGAGGACGGCAGCTGGCGGCGCTGAGAGATAGCGTTCGACGGTGGCGTCCCATGTCGCTGAGGGGGGCACGGGCACGAAGAGGAAGGCGGGCGGCCATGGAAGTCAAATGGTTCGCTTCCCGGTGAGCCTGCGCAGCGTACATCTCGCACGCTTCCCGGTGAGCCTGCACATTCGAGGACAACTTGCACGCCTCTCGGTCAGCCTGCACACTGGACTGCGCTCGCACGCCTCCCGTTCAGTCAAGGTCATGCAGCTGTCCGCACGACACCTCCTACAACCATTAAAACCAAGACACATGGGGTCACGTGAATAGTTAATAGAATGCACACGGTTTGAATTATACAAACATTTGAGATATTAAAGTGGCAACTATTTTTTCAAAATGCCCTTGTTGGCTGTCATTATTCAAGTGCGCCTTCTCTCAAAATGGTCATGAAAATTACCACAGCATGTCGGGTGCCATTTCATGATAGCATGCCAAGTTTCATGAATTTCATATGAGTTTTGGATTTACTAGAATTTAAAAATAAAGTATCTCAACGTTTTGCCGGCAATCAACGGTGCTCTGGTGTTCAAAATTCATTCTCATTTGTTGCATGAGACCTAAGCATGCACCCAAGAACACGGATTTGATTTTTCAACCAATTTATATGCACTGGAGCATGTGCATATAGTTCAAATTTGAATTATGCACATAAATGCATTGAAAACTCAGTTAATGCATAAAAATGTCCAAACGAACCCCGAAAAATCAAAAAAATTGACACAACACTCCTGTTGTTCTATGTTGACACGAGAAAAAAAATTGAAAGCAATAAGAGGCAATGGATATCGTTTCGTCCCCAAATATGAGACGTTCCCTATCGAAACCATCATGCTTGCTGTGAGAAGCTCTGGTTTGTGAGAAGCATATACCCAAACCTTCCCCAAATGGGACAAAAAAATTTACCACAACATGTTGGTGCCGCTCCATGATAGCATGCCAAGTTTCATGAATTTCAGACGAGTTTTGGATTTACTAGAATCTGAAAACTAGGCATCTCAATGTTTTGTCGGCAATCAATGATGCCCTGGTGTTTGGAATTCATTCACATTTCTTGCATGAGACCTAAGCATGCACCCAAGGACACAAATTTGATTTTTCAACTAATTTATATGCACTGAAGCATGTGCATGTAGTTCAAATTTGAATTATGCATATAAATGCATTGAAAACTCAGTTAATGCATAAAAATGTCCAAACGAACCCCGAAAAATCATAAAAATTGACACAACACTCCTATTGTTGTATGTTGACATGAGAAAAAATTTGGAAGGAATAAGAGGCAATGGATATTGTTTCGTTCCCAAAGGTGCGACATTCCCTATTGAAATCATCATGCTTGTTGTGAGAAGCTCTGGTTTGTGAGAAGCATATACCCAAACCTGCCCCAGATGATATAAATTTTTTACCACGGCATGTTTATGCCCCTCCATGATAGCATGCCAAGTTTCATGAATTTCAGACGAGTCGTGGATTTACTAGAATTTAAAAATCAGGTATCTCAATTTTTACGGCCGAGTGACGGTGGCAGGGTGTTTGACATTCATTCCCATTTCTTGCATGGGACCTAAGCAGGCAACCAAGGACACATATTTGAATTTTCAACTAATTGATATGCATTAGAGTATGTGCCTGTAGTTCAAATTTGAATTATGCACATGAATGCATAGAAAATCCAGTTAATGTATAAAAATGTCCAAGTGAACCCCGAAAAATCCCAAAAATTGACACAACACTCCTGTTGTTCTATGTTGACACTAGGAAAAAATTTGAAATCGAGAAGAGGCAACGGATATCATTTCGTCCAGAAAGGTGAAACGTTCCATACCGAAACCATCAAACTTGTTGTGAGAAGCTTTGGTTTCTAAGAAGCTTATACCCAAACCTGCCCCAAATGGGACAAAAACTTTACCACGGCATGTTGGTGCCGCTCCATGATAGCATGCCAAGTTTCATGAGTTTCGGACGAATATTTAATTTACTAGAATTACAAAAGCAAGTACGTCCACGTTTGCCGGAGAGCCACAGTGCCGTGGTGTTTGAATTTCATCCCCATTTCTTGCATGGGAGATAAGCATAAACACATGGACACATATATGATTGTACAACCCATGTTGGTGCATGGGAGCATGTGCATGTATTTTAATTTTGAATTGTGCACCTGAAATAGGTAGAAAACCAACTTAATGGATAAAATGTTCAAACGAACCCTGAATAATTCAAATTCTTTTATGATCCACATATAGTTGCATGTTCACTCCAGATAAAAGGTCTTGATAACCCACAAGTGTAGGGGATCGCAACAGTTTTCGATAAGTAAGAGTGTCGAACCTAACGAGGAGCTAAAGGTAGAATAAATATTCTCTCAAGTTCTATCGACCACCGATACAACTCTACGCACGCTTGACGTTCGCTTTACCTAGAACAAGTATGAAACTAGAAGTACTTTGTAGGTGTGATAGGATATGTTTGCAAGATAATAAAGACACGTAAATAAAAGCTAGGGGCTGTTTAGATAAAGATGCAAATAAAGTAAATATAACGAGTGTGGAAAAGTGGTGGTAGGAGTTGTGAAATTGTCCCTAAGCAATTGAAAACGTTACTAGACCGATAGCAAGTTTTATGTGGGAGAGGCATAAGCTAACATGCTTTCTCTACTTGGATCATATGCACTTATGATTGGAACCCTAGCAAGCGTCCGCAACTACTAAAGATTCATTAAGGTAAAACCCAACCATAGCATTAAAGTATCAAGTCCCCTTTATCCCATACGCAACAATCCCCTTACTCGGGTTTATGCTTCTGTCACTCAAGCAACCCACCATAAAAGAATCATGAACGTATTGCAACACCCTACACCGGGAATCCATCACGCTTGCGCGACATGGAGGGTACAATAGGACAGCAACATAACCACAAGCAAATTAAACCAATCATAGCAATTCATCAATCACCGGTAGGACAACGAAAATCTACTCAGACATCATAGGATGGCAGCACATCATTGGATAATAATATGAAGCGTAAAGCACCATGTTCAAGTAGAGGGTACAGCGGGTTGCGGGAGAGTGGACCGCTGGATATAGATGGGGGAAGGTGATGGAGATGTTGGTGAAGATGGCGGAGGTGTTGGTGAAGATCGCGGTGATGATGATGGCCCCCGGCAGCGCTCTGGCGCCACCGAAAGCAAGGGGGAGAGAGGCCCCCTTCTTCTTCTTCTTCCTTGACTTCCTCCCTAGATGGGAGAAGGGTTTCCCCTCTGGTCCTTGGCTCCCATGGCTTGGGAGGGGAGAGAGCCCCTCCGAGATTGGATCTATCTCTCTGTTTCTGCGTTCTTTGTTTCTGCCCCTTCACCGTTTCCTTTATATCTGGAGATCCGTAACTCCGATTGGGGTGAATCTTACGCCCAGATTTTTCTTGTAAAATTAGCTTTCTTGCGGCAAAAGAAGAGCGTCAAATGCCTTACAGGTGGCCCACGAGAGTCCAGGGCGCGCCCAGGGGGGAGGGCGCGCCCCCTGTCTCATGGCCACCTCGAACACCGTTTCATGTTGATTCTTCCTCCGGAAAATCCCAAATATTCCAAAATAATTCTCCATCCGTTTTTATCCTGTTTGGACTCCGTTTGATATTGGTTTCCTGCCAAACATAAAACATGCAACAAACAGGAACTGGTACTAGGCACTGGATCAACATGTTAGTCCCAAAAATAGTATAAAAACTTGCCAAAAGTATATGAAAGTTGAAGAATATTGGCATGGAACAATCAAAAATTATAGATACGACGGAGATGTATCAGCATCCCCAAGCTTAATTCCTGCTCGTCCTCGAGTAGGTAAATGATAAAAAAGATAATTTTTGATGTGGAATGCTACCTAGCATAATCTTGATCATATGTCTAATCATGGCATGAATATTGAGACACGAGTGATTCAAAGCAATAGTCTATCATTTGACATAAAAACAATAATACTTCAAGCATACCAACCAAGCAATTATGTCTTATCGAAATAACATAGCCAAAGAAAGCTCATCCCTACAAAATCATATAGTCTGGCTATGCTCCATCTTCGTCACACAAAATGCTCCCATCATGCACAACCCCGATGACGAGCCGAGCAATTGGTTCATACTTTTTCACGCGCTTCATCTTTTTCAACTCTTACGCAATACATGAGCGCAAGCCATGGACATAGCACTATGGTGGTATATGGTGGTGGTTGTGAGGACAAAAAACGAGAAGATAGTCTCACATCAACTAGGCATATCAACGGGCTATGGAGATGCCCATCAATAGATATCAATTGTTTAGAGAGCTAAATGACCGTGAAATTGAAAATCACTACAAAATGAATCCTGAAAATGTTGAAACTTGGCATGGTATCATCATATCACCCGCATAGCATGCGCGAAAGAGTAGAGAGGGTCACGGCAAAAACTGGACGCACTTCGTGTACAAACTGAACAAACTCTTTCCGAGTATCAGGGTTTCGGACGAGAACTCATCTGTTACATGGCCACTTCAATGTTTTTTAAACTTATTTGAACTCCAGACTTCTTTTGTGTTCAGTATGCAGCATTTAAAGCGACGTCATCAATTTCCAACATGTTCTGACATCATTTGTTGTTTTTCGGTCATTTACCTAATTGTTTAGAGAGCTAAATGACCGTGAAATTGAAAATCACTACAAAATGAATCCTGAAAATGTTGAAACTTGGCATGGTATCATCATATCACCCGCATAGCATGCGCGAAAGTGTAGAGAGGGTCACGGCAAAAAACTGGACGCACTTCGTGTACAAACTGGACAAACTCTTTCCGAGTATCAGGGTTTCGGACGAGAACTCATCTGTTACATGGCCACTTCAATGTTTTTTAAACTTATTTGAACTCCGGACTTCTTTTGTGTTCAGTATGCAGCATTTAAAGCGACGTCATCAATTTCCAACATGTTCAGACATCATTTGTTGTTTTTCGGTCATTTACCTAATTGTTTAGAGAGCTAAATGACCGTGAAATTGAAAATCACTACAAAATGAATCCTGAAAATGTTGAAACTTGGCATGATATCATCATATCACCCGCATAGCATGCGCGAAAGAGTAGAGAGGGTCACGGCAAAAACTGGACGCACTTCGTGTACAAACTGGACATACTCTTTCCGAGTATCAGGGTTTCGGACGAGAACTCATCTGTTACATGACCACATCAATGTTTTTTAAACTTATTTGAACTCCAGACTTCTTTTGTGTTCAGTATGCAGCATTTAAAGCGACGTCATCAATTTCCAACATGTTCTGACATCATTTGTTGTTTTTCAGTTGGTGGCTCCAACCGGTACTAAAGGTCCCCCCTTTAGTACTGGTTGGTGGCTCCAACCGGTACTAAAAGCCTTCGTTTCCCGCCGCTTGGCCTGGCGAAAATAGGCCTTTAGTACCGGTTGGAGCCACGAACTGGTACCGGTTCATGGCTCCAACCGGTACTAAAAGCCTTCATGTGGTTTCCCTTTAGCACCGGTTCATGCTGAACCGGTACTAAAGGGGGGCCTTTAGTGCCGGTTCCTAAACCGGCACTAAAGGGCCTTACGAACCGGTGCTATTGCCCGGTTCTGCACTAGTGGTTCTCTTTCATTTGAGTTGAGTCATAGGAACCACCGTACTGTTAAGTGGGGTCCAAGAGAACCAGTCAGAACGACTGAAGTGATGCCTAAACAAAAAACCTATGTCTTCGAGTGAAGACTATGAGAGCAAATCTTGTCCAGAGTCGGACAAGTCAGCTTTGCTTGTAGCCCAAGTAAAGTTGACGTGTGAGTTTGAAATCTGACTGTTGGAACACGTGTCAGTTCCTTAGTGACCCAGGGTCATTTCGGACAAATCAGGTCGGGTTGCCAAGTGGCTATATATAGCCCACCCCCTACAACCATAAACGGTTGGCTGCTCAGATTCAGTGCATGGCTTTTGTCGTTTGAGAGCAACCCACCTCGAAGCCTTTGAGAGAGAATACCTAGCGAGGATAAAGCCCTAACCACCAGGAGCCAGAGAGAATTGGGCATCACTTAAGTCTTCTTGTCTGAGTGATCTGAAGACTTATTACACTTGAGGACTGTGCATCCTCCAGCCGGTTAGGCGTCACGCTCTGAGCATCCAAGAGACATTGTGGATTGCCGGTGAACGAAGTCTGTGAAGGTTTGGGAGTCTACCTTGAAGACTTACCAGAGTGATTGGGCGAGGTCTGTGTGACCTTAGCTCAAGGAGAATACAGTGAGGACTGGGAGTCCTGAGCTGCCTGTTCAGGACTGGGTGTCCGGGACTGTGTGTCCTAAGGTTTAAATACCTAGCCGCTCCAACCAGACGTACAGTTGTCACAGCAACTGGAACTGGTCCAATAAATCATTGTCTTCAACGAGTCACTGGTTTCATCTTCACTTCCCTTTACTTACTGTTGCTAGTTGTGAAGTCATTGCATGTTTGCTCTATCATTTGTCTTCACTGAGTGACCGTGTGTTCTGTTTGGCTTCACAATATCTTCCTACCTGATCCTTACTACACTACAGCTATTTGTCATTGTGCTTTCACTCTACTGAATACTTGACCATGGCCTGCCTAGTGTAGTCTACCTTCCGCTGCATAGTAATAGGCATATCTCTACTGTTTGTCTTCATAACTTTCACGTTTTGAAGACTTTCATAAAAATCGCCTATTCACCCCCCATCTAGTCGATATAACGCACTTTCAATTGGTATTAGAGCAAGGTGCTCCCTTGTTCTGTGTGATTCGGTTTAACCACCTGGAGTTTTAGCTATGTCGACTGCAGGGATAATTAAAGTCTTCGCTGCGTGCCCCGTCTTTGATGGAACTGAATATCCCTACTGGAAGAATAAGATGCGCATGCATCTTGAAGCCATTGACGTCGACCTATGGTATGTCGTCGAGAACGGTGTTCCCAAGGCTGGAGAAGGCGTCACTGCTGCTGATGTCAAGAAATTCGTTCAACTGGACTCTACTGCCAAGAATATCATCTGTGGTCATCTGACCAAAGGACAGTATGGCCGTGTGAGTGCTTTGAAGACATCCAAGCTAGTCTGGGACTGGCTCTCCAAGGTCAATGAAGGCATCTCAACCCAGAGAGATCAGAGAATCAGTGTTCTTCGTAACCTCTTCAACCGCTTCAAGCGAAATGACAATGAGAATGTCCAGCACACATTTGACCGACTCACTGACATCACAAATGAGCTTCAAGCCCTCGGCGCCACTGAGATCACCAAACATGAAGTTGTCAAGACGTTGCTGAGATCACTTGATAGTTCTTTTGACATCCTAGCCCTAATTATCAGGACCCCGACTCAATGCCACATCGATCTAGCATGTAACACCTCATATCACTTTGCGGCCTCACGCACGGTATTCCCACGGGTGTCGCCTTACCTTAGCCCGGGACCGTTTGCGCCTTTTGGCACACGTATATGACGGTGTCGCTAGCATCCATATGATAAGGAGCCCGGGCTGACATGGCTAGTCGTAAACCCAAAGTGGCACAGACTTACAGGGACAGGCATCCATGACCCAGCATCGAACGTGTCGGTCATCAACGAGTGAATCCAGGCTGTAGCACTGGGCTAGCAGGACTCCGGTATTCATCGCGTGACATTTCCCCGAAGGGACAGACACAAGAACGAAGAAGGACACATGTCGGCCAGCCTAAGTGTTCCGGAGCAGTAGCAAGCTACCATGGCTCGATGGAAACACTAGGAGACATTTCCCGGTAAGAGAGGCTACTAAAGATAACAACTAGATAGTCAGATCCCACACATACCAAGCATTTCAATAACATACACACAATATGCTCGATATATGCAAATACAACATGGCATCACAACATGACTCTATGACTCGAGTAATTTATCAATAGGCTCCGAGGAGCGAGATATTACAAACATGGGTCTCATGACCCAACATTCAGAGCATACAAATCAAAGCACAAGCGGAAGCTATCATGTCTGAGTACAGACATCTACAAATGAAAAAGGCTGAGAAGCCTGACTATCTATCAGATCCTGCCGAGGGCACAAGATCGTAGCTGAGGTATCAAGCTAAACGTCGAAGTCCACGTGGAACTACTAGTGAGACCGAAGTCTCTCTGCAAAAACATAAAGTAGGCAAACGTGAGTACAAATGTACCCAGCAAGACTTACATCAGAACTATCTACATATGCATCATTATCAACAAAGGGATGGTGGGGTTTAACTGCAGCAAGCCAGCTTTGACTCGGTGGCTATCCTGAACTACGACTGCAATGTAACTCTTTTGAGGTGGCGCACACGAGTCCACATATTCACCATATCAATACACCACTATGGACCCGCTCCCGTCTCCCTACGAGAACGCCATCCATAGCACTCACGCTTATCTTGCGTATTTTAGAGTATCCACTTTCACTTGTCTATGAACTGATATAAGCAACCCAGCAGTCCTTTTCCGCGGACACGGCTATTCGAATAGATGATGTTGACCCTGCAGGGGTGTACTTCTTCACACACGCTCTCACCACTTACCGCCGTTTACACGACATGTACTCGGCAACCTTCAAGTGGAAGCCCAACGTGGGTGTCGGCCACGGCCTACCTAAACACTCAAGTCTCTAGTCCAGGTTTATCGCCTATTCGGGTTCCATCCATGAGGAGATCCGGCCGGAGTTTCGCTCACAGCCCCAAACGATGTGAACAGGGTTCCCGAGACACCAAACGGGCGCCCAGTACACCGTGCCACGTGCCTACCACATCACAGCCCACCCCTACGGTCAGCGCTGCGCACGGCCTCCAGCATACTAAAAACACCAGAAACTACTTGCAACTCCTGGACAGAGGACAAGGTTGATCAAGAAGCCGAGAGGGTCCATTGGTTTCGGGCCCAATGCGTGGTAGTAGCTGAATCATGGATCACAAACACAGAACTCAGTTCCTGAGGACGGCTGCAATGAGACAACCCACCATGTACTCCTACATGGCCTCTCACCGCTACCTTTACCAAATCGTGTTCACACACTTAGCTCACACACAGTAGGACATGTTCACACGCCTCTGATTCATCCCCGATGAATCAGACCCGACTCAACTCTAAGCAGTAGCAGGCATGACAACAAACATAAATGAGTAGGCACATCAGGGCTCAAACAACTCCTACTCATGCTAGTGGGTTTCATCTATTTACTGTGGCAATGACAGGTCATGCAAAGGATAAAGGGGTTCAGCTACCGCAGCAAGTAACAGTTGAATCGTTGTTGTCCTAATGCAGTAAAAGAGAGCAGGAGCGAGAGAGTGGGATTGTATCGGAATGAACAAGGGGGTTTTGCTTGCCTGGCACTTCTGAAGATAACATTGAGTCTTCATCAGTGTCAACGATCACATCATCGGTATCACGTCTATCGAGAGGGGACAAATACCGGCAACACAGAAGGGAACACAATCAATGCAATGCACAATATGATGCATGATCATGACATGGCAAAATGAATGTGTTTTGAGCCAATACAACTAGCAACAGATTAAATGAAGTTGGTTTGAATACAAGATTCAAATTCAAACTCCATATATGATTATTCAAATGCCGTTTAATTGATTTGTGCTAAACAGCAGCTATAAGTTGTTCTAACATGCATGAAAATGGTACAGATGGATTCCTTGAATTTTTCTGATAATTTTTCATATATAATTTATTTAATTTGGAGTTACGGTTGAATTTCTATGATTTATTGAAGTTTTAGCTATTTTCTGGAATTATTAAATCATTTCCTAATTTATTTTAATTCCAGAAAGGAATTATTGCGTCAGCATGACCTCATGCTGACCTCAGCAGGTCAACGGGCGGTCCAGGTCAAACCTGACGTGTGGGGTCCACACGTCAGTGACACGGGTTAAACCGGGGGGGGGGGGGGGTTAGTTTAGCTTAATTAAAGATTAGGGCACTAGGGCCCACATGTCAGTGTCAGCAGGGGGGTAATTAAATTAAAATAAACTAAACTAATTAACAGGGGGGCTGGCCCCACCTGTCATCGACCCAGGGGGGGTCAAACCCCTGGTCAGCAGGGCCTAACCCGCCGGCGGCTTGACGCCGGTGAGGCCGAGACGGCGGAGAGCGTCGGGATTCGCCCTCCGATGACCAAAAGAGCGGCGGAGGGGCTCTACGGGATGCCCAGGCCCGCGCGCATCTAATAGGGCCAACGGAAGAAGCTAGGGTGGCCGGGGGCGACGGCAATCATGACGACGGCGGCGGCCGGAGTTCGGGTGGTGGCGGGTTTGGCGCTACGAGCGGTGGTTTGGCGCGCTGAGGGCACTAGGGAGAAGCTCTTGCTCCTACGCATCCAAAGGAACGGACGGGAGGCCGCGAGGTGGCCGGAGTTGAGCACGGCGTCGACCTCGGCGGCGGCCGGAGCTCGGGCGAGCTCGGGGTCGGGGTTAGGGAGCACGGCAGGAGGAGCTGGGGCGTGCTACGGACTCTTGAGATCGCGGTGAGCACGTCAGTGGGCTCGGATACGAGCTGGGGTGGCTGTGGCCACGGCCACGCCATGGCCGGCGGCGAGAACTCTCGGCCGCGGTGGAGGAAGAGGCTAGGGGATGAGCGCGAGCTTGAGGGAAGGGGGAAGAGGAAGAGGGGCTCACAGTGGACTGGACGGAGGGGTCGGCGAGCTCGGGGAAGCTTCTGCGACAGCGAATTTACGGCGGCGATCTCCGGGCACCGGGGATGAAGACGACGATGCTCCGGTCGACTGGGGCCTCCTCTGGTCGCGTGCGTCGGTGTGCAGCTCCATGGGGTCGGGACGGAGCTCCTGAGCTCATCGGAAGGGCGAGGGGTGGCCGGTGGCTATGGATGCGACGGCGGCGCCCTCCGGTGGCTCTCGGTGGTGCTCCAAATCGAGAGAGGGAGAGAGCCAGAGCGAGCAGAGAGAGGGATAGCGGTCGGGGATGACTCTGTGGCGTCGCTAGAGGGCTCGGTGAGGAAGCAGGAGGTGGCCAGGGGAAGCAGGAGGTGGCGCGCGCGGCGGCGTCGCGGTGTTTGTCCTCCTGGCAGGGAGGAAGACGACATGGGGGGGGGGGGGAGATGGGCTGGGCCGTGCTGCTGGGCCAGGTGGGCTACCAGGTGAGCGTCAGGTAGTCCTTCTCTCTTTTATTTCTGTTCTGTTTCTCTTTTCTATTTCTGCAATTTGTTTTTGATTTGATTTAAAATATCAAATCATTTTATAAAATCCTGGAAATGATTATGGGTGCTTTCTGAATTATTTCAGTGACCCTTAACAATTTCCAACATTTATTTGAACATTTAAATTATTTATAGTATTTAAATGCCCAAAGTCAAATACAATATGGTTTATTCAAAAATCCAAAAATGTCTTGGAAAAATATCCATCATCTCTGGATATGGTTTTCACCCTTTTCCAGTAATCATGAACATTTTTGCAAACCAATTTGGGTGCTGCGAAAATATTTTGAAGTTGAACCTATTTGCAATGCCTTGGTGCTAGGGCTTGGTCATCCCCATTTCAAACTTCATAAAATTTAAACATGTTGCATAGATGCTAAAACAAAAACAAACAAGGGCTGATCTGGGGCTGTGACAGCTCACCCCCACTAAACAAAAATCTCGTCCCGAGATTCAAGCGTAGGGTAAGGTGAAGGGGGAGTGCAAACTAGCACAATCTTCACGATCCAGGTTGCACTTCATAGGAACGTTGTTTCGATCACCATCATTGTCTCGAAGTCTTGCCTTGAGAACTCCAACTAACATGACAACGAGAGGAGAGGAAAGACCCTAAAAGAATCATTCTTCTCGAAGGTCGAACAACTCAGGATTAACTCACGGAATGGGACATAACAACATCTCTCGAGCTGAGAGACGAAGTACACATCCATAGGAATTGGAGTGAAGCAGATGACAAAGGTTCACTAGGTAGACAACAATTCCAGACTCAAGAATGTGGTAAACGATTGTCACGTAGCGAGGAGTTGAGTTGCCATGACACCATAATGATGCACCTTAGGGAGGGTGACTCGTAGAAATATCCCCTTAAGTGGCAAAAAGAATTACCTTTGATATAGAGATCATTGAGACTCTCTATATCAACCTAAGGCAAATCACAGCAATCGATTGGCGGAGGTCGGTAGAATGGCATACTCGGACTTGGATGATGTGGATTACCTTGTTGAAGACAACGTAATGGATGAATTTGTTTATCACCGGAAATGGAAGAGACCCATAGTAGAATGGCACATTGGCGGTGCAAGCTGGGAACAAAATGCAAATGCTGGGAATGATTCTGGTAACTGGGGAAGAACCCAACAATAGAGAGTGAATTCACTGTTTGAAAAGATCATAGAATTGCCGAGGAAACTGAGAGCAAACCCAGTTAGTGCCGATGATAACACGTAGCGCTTGTGCGTGCTCTCAAGAACTTGAGCATTTCTATATTCATCAAGGTTTTACCAACATCCGTGTCAAGGGTCCGGTAACACAACTTACTACCATGATGAATGGTGATGGAGGATGTAGATGCAAAGGAAGATAACACCTTCTCAGATTTCACCCTTGGCGGGGCCAAGGAAATAAAATCTGGATGATCGACCGAGAGACATTTAGCACTCCGCTTCTAATGTTCTCCTTGCCGTGCTAGTGTAACCCATTCATAGATATGGTTTGATATCTAGACCATCAAGTAAAAAGGTCGGACTTCGGAACACAGAATCCATAGGGGCAACTAGGGAGTAATCCTACGAAATCCCTATGGGGAGGTGGCCAACTTCTCCAATCAAGATACTACAATAATATGTCTCCTGGCGGGGTGTGTTGGCCACGACATCCACCTTACCGGTTTCCGAGGGACCGATATTATAGTTCTTGGAAATGTTCCAAACCATCATATCTGCCTGAGATTCAGATCTGGTTGGTGTCAGGATATTCCAGACTCATCGAGTCTAGGAAGAAAAACGAAAGTTTGCAACACAAATCGACGAGATGACGTTGCGAGATTCTCGGGAAATGAACTACGATAGTAAGCTCCAAAACATGAGCTGGTTCTGCTACAAACATGTGAACACGTTGTCCCAGACAAGCATGACCACGTGGTAGTCTTATAATAAAACACTACCGAGTTCAGGTGGGGAACCATCAACGAGGATATCAAAATCCTTGCATAAGGTATACTCTTAAGAAGGAACTTCTTCTCCTTGAACAAATCAATCAGTGGCTTGGTGTGCTAGGGATACATATAGATTAAAGGTTGCAAGTCTTCAAACCACAGAATTCTTCGCACATGTGCATGACTGACTTGCGATGATTCCAGAGGAAGCAACATTGACTTTCTCGAGTTCACGGCGGCACCCTGCATCAAATGCACACGAACTAGAGGAAGTCACTTCTTACACCCGAACATATGCTTCATGAGCTAGCATGAACAAATGCTTTCAAAAGTTTCCAACACTAGCTTAATGTTCAGCAAAATTATGGAGAAGACAAGGATGTTGTCAATGGGCACAACAACAATTCATCTGGGTTTCCTTTTAAAAGGAATTCCATAGTTAAGTGAACAAGTGATAGCATTGGTCAAACCCAAAAGATATAATGGTGTATGCTCGAGGGATCAACCACGAGTAAGACAACATTACGAATATCGTTGGTTCTGGTCTGATTGGATGATAGCCCATACTCAATCAAAGGTTTGGGTAAGATAATAGATCCAACAATTGTTCATGAGGACCAATTGATGAAGATATCATCTTTCTTCAACACACACACACACAAAAAGATATCCCTTAACATGAACTAAGTCGGACAAGCTTTTATCTTCCAACTCTCCAAGTTGTTGTTTAGCTTATCCAACTAGCTCAGGGTATCCAACACGGATTCTTGGAGAAGGGGTGGTTTACAGGAATAAACCAACTTGATCACGAACTCAACATAGCGGTCAGGTGACAACCTGGTAATACTTCTGAGAAGATATTCAGAAAATCACGAACCACCGGTATGTTACTAAACTCGAGAACAATCTTGCTTTTCAGGGCAAGACGATATGATCAATAGAGCAAGGATTTGAAATAATCCTAACTCATCGATCGAGGAGTGAACCAGAAGAATGGACTAGGTAGCACGATCAATCTTAGAATGATGATTCAATAACCAACACACTAAGAATGAAATTATTGTCCTTTAACTACCCAGCAACGAGGTTGCTAGGCGTATTGATTTCACACATCACAATTCATTTGTCGGTATTCCGGTTGCATCAACACGAAGACCGAGGAATGACTAATGATGGCAAGAGGTATCACTGTACCAAGAGTTCATAGGATGGTGTGCAATTCCTATAACAATCCCGATATAAAGATGGTAATACTCCAAGGTAGAACAGAACAAAAGCTGGATTAGTAATTTGATCTGCGGAGCACAACTTTTTGACCCAATCCTGGATATGGAAGAGGTACTGGAGTTTGTTTCTCCTAGTCATTCTGCGATAGAATGGCTTGACGGACCACAAGAGTAATAGGCATCGATAAACGAACGCACGCATACTCTTGACTATCAATTGATAGACGAGGGTCAGAATGCAACTAAAGAGAACAACTCAAAGGAACATATAATTTTCTGAGTTGTGGATGCATAGATTAGCATGTCGAACGAGTTCGACATATTTCTTCCGGATAACCCACGCAGAAAGGTAGAACAGGCAGAGTCACAATATATAATGGAGAACTCATCAAGAGCACTCTTGTTGTCATCTTTTGGTTCAGAAGAACTCCTGCCAAGAATGGTTCATGGTAATTGGAAGAAGGATGTACCACGAACCTCGAGGACTATCGCAAAGTTACTAGTATCCTAAAGGAACTTAGCAAACACTATCAACATGAGGTAAGTAGAGTGAATCTCGGGTTCAAAACCCCGAAGTGAAATGCCTACTAACTAAGTGTCATCACGGGATGCTTACGAGAATGATGGCCAGAATCTTCACACTGGAAACACAAAACGTTGCTAGATTACTAGGTGACTCCCTGAATACCTAGGGTCATAATAGTAACTCCAACATATATGTCAAGGCAATAGAATTCCTCAACTCAACAATTAGTGTGATTGAGCTGGCATAAAGGAACATCGAAACCAGAGGGAGGGATTTTGCAAATGCATCAGATTATTTAGAAACCTGGGATGACTCGGACAGCATAACGGCTGTAAATGCTCAGAAAGGATTTGAGACATTCACAAAAATGGTGGCATAACAACCCAGAAGCACAATATCAAGGTTTCAAGATCAACAGTTAACATACAGAGGTAATAGGAACTGAACAGAGGCTCACGTCCAACAATTTATAAGTCTACGGATTAGTAACACGTGATCCTGATAGAAAGAAGAGATAGCCTAGTTCTTAATCCCCGTAGAGGAGAAGATGATGACTCAGATCAGAAGGCCATGAGGTATAAGGAGTAAAAAGAGCCTTACGTTCCATCCCACAATCAATTCCCCTACATATAACTAAAGAATTTCTAGACTCAACTTCGACCAGTTTGGCTTGGTAATCCTACAGGCAGTCAAGCTCTGATACCAACGCTGTCAGGACCCCGACTCAATGCCACATCGATCTAGCATGTAACACCTCATATCACTTTGCGGCCTCACACACGGTATTCCCACGGGTGTCGCCTTACCTTAGCCCGGGACCGTTTGCGCCTTTTGGCACACGTATATGACGGTGTCGCTAGCATCCATATGATAAGGAGCCCGGGCTGACATGGCTAGTCGTAAACCCAAAGTGGCACAGACTTACAGGGACAGGCATCCATGACCCAGCATCGAACGTGTCGGTCATCAACGAGTGAATCCAGGCTGTAGCACTGGGCTAGCAGGACTCCGGTATTCATCGCGTGACATTTCCCCGAAGGGACAGACACAGGAACGAAGAAGGACACATGCCGGCCAGCCTAAGTGTTCCGGAGCAGTAGCAAGCTACCATGGCTCGGTGGAAACACTAGGAGACATTTCCCGGTAAGAGAGGCTACTAAAGATAACAACTAGATAGTCAGATCCCACACATACCAAGCATTTCAATAACATACACACAATATGCTCGATATATGCAAATACAACATGGCATCACAACATGACTCTATGACTCGAGTAATTTATCAATAGGCTCCGAGGAGCGAGATATTACAAACATGGGTCTCATGACCCAACATTCAGAGCATACAAATCAAAGCACAAGCGGAAGCTATCATGTCTGAGTACAGACATCTACAAATGAAAAAGGCTGAGAAGCCTGACTATCTATCAGATCCTGCCGATGGCACAAGATCGTAGCTGAGGTATCAAGCTAAACGTCGAAGTCCACGTGGAACTACTAGTGAGACCGAAGTCTCTCTGCAAAAACATAAAGTAGGCAAACGTGAGTACAAATGTACCCAGCAAGACTTACATCAGAACTATCTACATATGCATCATTATCAACAAAGGGATGGTGGGGTTTAACTGCAGCAAGCCAGCTTTGACTCGGTGGCTATCCTGAACTACGACTGCAATGTAACTCTTTTGAGGTGGCGCACACGAGTCCACATATTCACCATATCAATACACCACTATGGACCCGCTCCCGTCTCCCTACGAGAACGCCATCCATAGCACTCACGCTTATCTTGCGTATTTTAGAGTATCCACTTTCACTTGTCTATGAACTGATATAAGCAACCCAGCAGTCCTTTTCCGCGGACACAGCTATTCGAATAGATGATGTTAACCCTGCAGGGGTGTACTTCTTCACACACGCTCTCACCACTTACCGCCGTTTACACGACATGTACTCGGCAACCTTCAAGCGGAAGCCCAACGTGGGTGTCGGCCACGGCCTACCTAAACACTCAAGTCTCTAGTCCAGGTTTATCGCCTATTCGGGTTCCATCCATGAGGAGATCCGGCCGGAGTTTCGCTCACATCCCCAAACGATGTGAACAGGGTTCCCGAGACACCAAACGGGCGCCCGGTACACCGTGCCACGTGCCTACCGCATCACAGCCCACCCCTACGGTCAGCACTGCGCACGACCTCCAGCATACTACAAACACCAGAAACTACTTGCAACTCCTGGACAGAGGACAAGGGTGATCAAGAAGCCGAGAGGGTCCATTGGTTTCGGGCCCAATGCGTGGTAGTAGCTGAATCATGGATCACAAACACAGAACTCAGTTCCTGAGGACGGCTGCAATGAGACAACCCACCATGTACTCCTACATGGCCTCTCACCGCTACCTTTACCAAATCGTGTTCACACACTTAGCTCACACACAGTAGGACATGTTCACACGCCTCTGATTCATCCCCGATGAATCAGACCCGACTCAACTCTAAGCAGTAGCAGGCATGACAACAAACATAAATGAGTAGGCACATCAGGGCTCAAACAACTCCTACTCATGCTAGTGGGTTTCATCTATTTACTGTGGCAATGACAGGTCATGCAAAGGATAAAGGGGTTCAGCTACCGCAGCAAGTAACAGTTGAATCGTTGTTGTCCTAATGCAGTAAAAGAGAGCAGGAGCGAGAGAGTGGGATTGTATCGGAATGAACAAGGGGGTTTTGCTTGCCTGGCACTTCTGAAGATAACATTGAGTCTTCATCAGTGTCAACGATCACATCATCGGTATCACGTCTATCGAGAGGGGACAAATACCGGCAACACAGAAGGGAACACAATCAATGCAATGCACAATATGATGCATGATCATGACATGGCAAAATGAATGTGTTTTGAGCCAATACAACTAGCAACAGATTAAATGAAGTTGGTTTGAATACAAGATTCAAATTCAAACTCCATATGTGATTATTCAAATGCCATTTAATTGATTTGTGCTAAACAGCAGCTATAAGTTGTTCTAACATGCATGAAAATGGTACAGATGGATTCCTTGAATTTTTCTGATAATTTTTCATATATAATTTATTTAATTTGGAGTTACGGTTGAATCTCTATGATTTATTGAAGTTTTAGCTATTTTCTGGAATTATTAAATCATTTCCTAATTTATTTTAATTCCAGAAAGGAATTATTGCGTCAGCATGACCTCATGCTGACCTCAGCAGGTCAACGGGCGGTCCAGGTCAAACCTGACGTGTGGGGTCCACACGTCAGTGACACGGGTTAAACCGGGGGGGGGGTTAGTTTAGCTTAATTAAAGATTAGGGCACTAGGGCCCACATGTCAGTGTCAGCAGGGGGGTAATTAAATTAAAATAAACTAAACTAATTAACAGGGGTGCTGGCCCCACCTGTCATCGACCCAGAGGGGGTCAAACCCCTGGTCAGCAGGGCCTAACCCGCCGGCGGCTTGACGCCGGCGAGGCCGAGACGGCGGAGAGCGTCGGGATTCGCCCTCCGATGACCAAAAGAGCGGCGGAGGGGCTCTACGGGATGCCCAGGCCCGCGCGCATCTAACAGGGCCAACGGGAGAAGCTAGGGTGGCCGGGGGCGACGGCAATCATGACGACGGCGGCGGCCGGAGTTCGGGTGGTGGCGGGTTTGGCGCTACGAGCGGTGGTTTGGCGCGCTGAGGGCACTAGGGAGAAGCTCTTGCTCCTACGCATCCAAAGGAACGGACGGGAGGCCGCGAGGTGGCCGGAGTTGAGCACGGCGTCGACCTCGGCGGTGGCCGGAGCTCGGGCGAGCTCGGGGTCGGGGTTAGGGAGCACGGCAGGAGGAGCTGGGGCGTGCTACGGACTCCTGAGATCGCGGTGAGCACGTCAGTGGGCTCGGATATGAGCTGGGGTGGCTGTGGCCACGGCCACGCCATGGCCGGCGGCGAGAACTCTCGGACGCGGTGGAGGAAGAGGCTAGGGGATGAGCGCGAGCTTGAGGGAAGGGGGAAGAGGAAGAGGGGCTCACAGTGGACTGGAAGGAGGGGTCGGCGAGCTCGGGGAAGCTTCTGCGACGGCGAATTTACGGCGGCGATCTCCGGGCACCGGGGATGAAGACGACGATGCTCCGATCGACTGGGGCCTCCTCTGGTCGCGTGCGTCGGTGTGCAGCTCCATGGGGTCGGGACGGAGCTCCTGAGCTCATCGGAAGGGCGAGGGGTGGCCGGTGGCTATGGATGCGACGGCGGCGCCCTCCGGTGGCTCTCGGTGGTGCTCCAAATCGAGAGAGGGAGAGAGCCAGAGCGAGCAGAGAGAGGGATAGCGGTCGGGGACGACTCCGTGGCGTCGCTAGAGGGCTCGGGGAGGAAGCAGGAGGTGGCCAGGGGAAGCAGGAGGTGGCGCGCGCGGCGGCGTCGCGGTGTCTGTCCTCCTGGCAGGGAGGAAGACGACAGGGGGGGGGGGAGATGGGCTGGGCCGTGCTGCTGGGCCAGGTGGGCTACCAGGTGAGCGTGAGGTAGTCCTTCTCTCTTTTATTTCTGTTCTGTTTCTCTTTTCTATTTCTGCAATTTGTTTTTGATTTGATTTAAAATATCAAATCATTTTATAAAATCCTGGAAATGATTATGGGTGCTTTCTGAATTATTTCAGTGACCCTTAACAATTTCCAACATTTATTTGAACATTTAAATTATTTATAGTATTTAAATGCCCAAAGTCAAATACAATATGGTTTATTCAAAAATCCAAAAATGTCTTGGAAAAATATCCATCATCTCTGGATATGGTTTTCACCCTTTTCCAGTAATCATGAACATTTTTGCAAACCAATTTGGGTGCTGCGAAAATATTTTGAAGTTGAACCTATTTGCAATGCTTTGGTGCTAGGGCTTGGACATCCCCATTTCAAATTTCATAAAATTTAAACATGTTGCATATTAGATGCTAAAACAAAAACAAACAAGGGCTGATCTGGGGCTGTGACACTAATGATACAAGAACGTCCTGATTTCAAGACACTCGATCCGTCTGACATACTTGAGAGGCTCAACACACACGAGTTTCAGCTTTCTGAGAAAAGAGATATCTACGGTCCAAACTATGGACGAACTCGTGCCTTGAAGGCAAAAGCTGTTTCCTCATCTGAAGAAGAATCTGACAACAGTTCTGATGATCCTGAAGACATTGGAAGGGAACTTGCAATGCTTGTGAAGAAGTTCCAAAAATTCACCAAGAAGAAAGGCTTCAGAAAGTCTTCACGATCAAGCTCAAGGAATGATGAAGCTTCTGCTCATGACTACAAGAAGAAAACATGCCACAAGTGCAAGAAAACTGGACACTTCATCTCTGAGTGTCCACAGTGGGACAATGAGAACAGAAAGGAGAAGAAGAGCAAGGAATATGACTCTGACGACAAGAAGAAGAAGAAATACTCTAAGTCTTCTTCCAAGTCTTCCTCAAAGTCTTCATCACACAAGAAGAGCTCATCTGGCAAGGCACGTGCGTTTGTTGGCAAGGAAATGGATTCAGAGGAGGAGTCCGCTTCTGAGGAGGCAGAGGTGGAGTCTGAGGAGGAGTCTGATTCTGGCATTGCAAGTCTGGCTACAGCATACGTCGCCAAGTCCATCTTCAACACTGAAGACAATGACTTCATCACCAACACCGATGCAAATGACAATGACTGCTCCACTCCTACCTACTGCTTCATGGCATGCGGCGCCAAGGTAAACACACGCACTACTCACTATCAAACATCTAGTGACGATGACGCTGATTGTGGTTCAAAACCCAACTACAAAACACTTGCTAAAATTGCAACTGAACAACAGAAAACTATGGAAAATATTCAAAAACTGTTAGACAGAAGCGATGGTCTGTTGGGTGCTGAAATGACTCGGTCTGAATCCTTAATTGAAGACATAAAAAATCTTCACGTTAAGTATCAGGAACTTGAAAGTCGTCATGATACTCTCTCAACAAGTCATGAAAAGGTTTCCTATGATTATCTTCAAAGGAAGCAAGATCTTGAGAAATTGAGAGCGGCTCATGAAGATCTTCAAAAGGAAAACGAGTCACTTCGGGCCAAACAGATCAGTTCCGCTCAGGAAGGATTTGAACCACCATGTCTTAAATGCATTGAGCGTGATAATGCTGCTTCTGTTGCTGAATGTTCCACTGCTACTGCTGTTGCAATATCTTCAACTGTTGATGTGATAACTAACCCCTCTGCTAAGGATACCACCGCTATTGCCGATGAGAATGCTAGGTTGAAGACATTGCTTGAAGAAGGGATGTACAAAAGTCTTAAAGGGCATCAGACATTATGTGATGTCCTCAAGAAGCAGATTCTGAACAGAAACCCTAGGAAAGAGGGAGTTGGGTTCGTAAGGAAAATGAATGTAGATGGCTCTTACTGGAAACCTGAGCAGTACCCCAAAACCAAGTGGGTGCTGCAAAGGAACCTTCAGCAGATCCATCCAATTTATCTGGATTTACTTGTGCTAACCCCATTATCATTGATGAATCCTTTGATGCAAACCATGTACTGTTTAAGAATCAGAATGGTGAAGTGTTTGCCAGGAATATTGGTACTAACTGCAGGAATGGACCGCCTATGAAGAAGATCTGGGTTCCTAAAAGGTGTCTGGAAAATCTTCCTGTGAATGTCTTCATGACACCTCACTTGAAGAAGACAAACCTCAGACCAAAGGCTTCATACGTTCCAAAGGCTTCATACAGACAGAGGACTCACCTGAGTCGCACTAACGCAAATGTTTTGCAGGGAAGCCACACTCAGTCATATGAATATGAGAACGGTTCATCAAACCGCCATGTTCATATGACCAAGAATTATTCTGCCTATTCTTATGAGTACTATTGTCCACCTTCTAGACTGTTTGCTAGGGCTCCAAAACCAAAATTCTCAGATGCTGCACTTAGACTTATTGCTTCTAAGCCACCCTTGAAGATGTGGGTGGCTAAGAAAGCTTAACTCTCTTTTGCAGGGAAAGGTCTCCAGCAGAAAACCAAAATCTTCTGACGCTATTGCTGGGGACCTTAAACATCTTGTAGGGCGCAAGATCAAATGCCCGAATGGCATCACTATGTTCTTCGTTCCTGAATCACATGCTACTCTCCCTATTAGTCCTAATCTGGATCTAAGTTTTCATAACCCACTGGTTCGTCAAATGTTTTTGCTTCACAATTCTCTGCGTGAAGCCTATCCCCCTAACTGCACTGTAGGGTACGACACCAGCGTCTTCAGAATGGATCATTGCCAGTGGGTGTACAAATCACATGACTAGCAAAAGTAGCCTTCTTATGGACTCAACCTTACGTCCATCCGACAAGAGCCACATCACATTTGCTGACACTGGTAAAAGTAAGGTATTGGGTCTAGGTAGAGTTGCAATCTCAAGGGATCAACACATGGATAAAGTCATGCTTGTTGAATCTCTTGGCTTGAACTTAATGTCTGTCTCAATGCTTTGCGATTTGAACATGATCGTAATATTTGGAAAATATCGTTGCCTGGTACTAATGGAATCTGACAAGTCTCTATTTTTTGAAGGGTATCGGAAAGATGATTTGTATGTGGTAGATTTCTCAGCAGGACCACATCTTGCAGTATGTCTTCTGACAAAAGCTTCAGAATGCTGGCTTTGGCATCGGAGGCTTGGGCATGCTGGCATGAGGAACCTCCACACCCTTGCAAAGAAGAAACATGTCATAGGCATCGAGGGCGTCAAGTTCAAGAAAGATCACTTATGCGGTGCCTCTGAAGCAGGGAAGATGACGAGGGCAAAACATCCCTCGAAGACAATCATGACCACTACTCGACCCTTCGAACTGCTTCACATGGATCTTTTTGGTCCCACTCACTACTCAACTTTTACCACTACTGCTTGCCTCTATGGCTTTGTTATTGTTGATGATTACTCTAGATATACTTGGGTGCACATAATCCTTTACAAGACTGAAGTGCAGGATGTCTTCAGACGCTTCGCCAATCGAGCTATGAACAATTACGGCGCCAAGATAAAGCACATCAGAAGTGACAATGGCACTGAATTCAAGAACACTGGACTTGATACATATCTTGATACCTTGGGCATCACACATGAATTCTCAGCCCCGTACACGCCACAGCAGAATGGCATCGTCGAACGCAAGAATAGAACACTCAGTTACTTCAGAGTATTTGGCGCAAGGTGCTGGATCCAGGACCCACACCACACCTCAAAGTTTGCACCAAAAGCACATGAGGGTTTTATGCCTGGATATGGAAAGGATTCGCACTCCTACAGAGTCTTCAATCTCTTTCATTACAAAGTGGTTGAAACAGTGGATGTGCGGTTCAATGAGACCAATGTTTCACAAAGAGAGAAACTGCCAAATGTGCTAGATGAAGTTCCATCTAGTGAATCAATCAAGCTAATGGGAACTGGAGAGATTATACCTTCTGAAGCTCATCCTGAAGAAGAACTTATCATCTCAGCACCTGATCCACATGAAGACAATGCTCAGCCTGAAGACATTCCTCCCAATAACAACACAGATCAGCAAGAGCAAAGTCTTCGCCCTGTACATCCTCGTGTTGCCAATGAAGTGCAGATTGACAGAATAATTGACAGCATCAATGCACCTGGTCCACTCACTCGTTCAAGGGCAACTCAGCTGGCAAATTTCTGTGGGAACTTCGCATTCGTCTCAATTACAGAACCAAGAAAGTTGAAGAAGCCTTCATGGAACCTGAATGGATTCAAGTTATGCAAGAAGAGCTTCAACAGTTTGAGCTGAACAATGTATGGGAACTGGTTAAGCGTCCTGATCCACGGAAGCACAATAGAATAGGCACCAAATGGATATACCGCAACAAGCAAGATGAGCATGGTCAAGTAGTCAGAAACAAAGCTCGTCTCGTTGCTCAAGGATATACTCAAGTGGAAGGCATTGACTTCGATGAAACATTTGCTCCTGTGGCTAGACTTGAAGCCATACGTATACTGCTGGCCTATGCAAATCATCATAACATACTTTTATATCAAATGGATGTGAAGAGTGCCTTTCCCAATGGCAAGATTGAAGAAGAAGTGTATGTTGCACAACCGCCTGGGTTTGAAGATCCAAAACATCCTGACATGGTATACAGGCTCAACAAGGCACTGTATGGCCTCAAACAAGCCCCTAGGGCCTGGTATGACACACTCAAATATTTCCTGAAGAGCAAAGGCTTCATACCTAGTTCCTTAGACCCCACTCTCTTCACGAAGACATATGATGGTGAACTGTTTATGTGCCAAATATATGTGGATGACATAATCTTCGGCTGCACCAATCAGAAGTACAGTGAAGAGTTTGGATATATGATGCAAGAGCAATATCAGATGTCTATGATGGGGGAGCTGAAGTTCTTCCTCGGTCTTCAAATACGACAACAACGCAACGGCATCTTCATATCTCAAGAGAAGTATCTCAAAGAGTTCCTGAAGAAGTTTGGTATGCAAGACTGCAAAGGCTTCACAACACCAATGCCAGCCAAACATCATCTGGGTCCCGACGACAATGGTAAAGAGTTCGATCAAAAGGTATACCGCTCCATGATTGGTTCTTTGCTTTATTTATGTGCATCTAGGCCAGATATTATGCTTAGTGTTTGCATGTGTGCTCGATTTCAAGCAGCACCAAAGGAGTCGCATCACTTAGCTGTGAAGCGAATTCTTCGATATCTGGCTCACAGCCCAACTCTAGTATTATGGTATCCAAAGGACTCAGAGTTTGATCTGGTTGGATTCTCGGATGCTGATTATGCTGGTGACAAGGTTGATCGGAAGTCAACATCAGGCACATGCCACTTTCTGGGACGATCACTTGTATGTTGGTCTTCAAAGAAGCAGAACTGTGTATCCCTCTCCACTGCTGAATCTGAATACATTGCTGCTGGATCTTGCTGCGCTCAGCTTTTGTGGATGAAGCAAACTCTCAAGGACTATGGCATTCATCTGAAGCAAGTGCCACTTTACTGCGACAACGAAAGCGCCATCAAGATTGCCAACAACCCAGTTCAGCACTCGAAGACAAAGCACATAGAAATTCGTCATCATTTTCTCAGAGATCATGTTGTGAAGGAAGACATTGATATCATACACGTCAACACTAAAGAGCAATTGGCAGATATCTTCACCAAGCCCTTGGATGAGAAGAGATTTTGCAAGTTAGGTGTGAGCTAAATATCCTGGAATCCTCAAATGTCCCGTGATCAGGCACACATCCTAACACTTATGCATATTGATGACTTAGATGTGCAACACACGAAGTAACGCATATCTTCAATCAATGAAGACATACATTCTAAGTGTGAATACATTAATATGGAATTTGACTTCGGAGCGCCACGATAATTGTGCGCCATGTCTGGGTCTAATACTTCCTATACGGTGCGTAACGCCACCACCAAACATTCTATTTTGAAGTGTTTCACTCATGGCGTTACCTTGAAATGTCTTCACATTTGGTTTGGCTTAAATCTCAACATGTCTTCATGATTATCTTCATTATGTTGATTGTATAGATATATATAGACAAGTGTTCTGTCCTCTACAACATTCACTTATAGCTATGTCTTCTTGTTTGAATCTTTTGAACGAAGTGAATGTGATCGGACCCTAACCTCTCTATGCTTTCTATCTTAAATTCTATCTCTCCAAGTCATATGCATTCTATTGAAGCTGTCGAATGTCTTCTCTGCGTCCTTGTCAGCAGAAGACACAGAGACAACCTTTAAATCCGTTTTCAATGCTCATTCATCCACATGAAATCCGGAGAAGTAGGAACGACCACCCGACAATCCAGGCGTGCGTGGGACGTGGAACAACCCCCAAATTTCCGCATGATGGCCACGTGTTACTCAGATGCGAATCGCCAGGGGCACCTGTGTAATAGCGCAGTGCCGCCCCTGTAACTATAAATACACACTCACAGCGGTCATTATCCCTTTCTTCCACCCTCGCACGAACCCTAGCGCCACCGCTAGCCCTCGACGACGCCGGCGACGAAGCGTTTCGCTGCCGCAACCTCTTCGACGCCGTCTTCATGCTGATCGCGGACATCGTCCTCTCCGCCGTTGCCGTAGGTGTCCTCCGTCGCCAAGTTAGGGCGCGGAAGATTGAACTGCTCGGCCTCATCTCCCACTCCGTCTAGCAGTTCCCAGTGTGGTAAATAAAACTTCTTTTTATGGCCCCTTTTGATCCTATGGCTTTGTCACTTTCTACCATAAGAAGTTTCTATTCACACAAGTTAGATAGATCTCTCTCATACTGCATCTCATAACATGCCTAGTATATTCACTTGTGCTTCACAAAGTAGTTAGATTCCTCACTTGTACTGATCTGTGGGTTCGTACAAATCTGGAACCAACTTCTTATCTATGAGTGAATGTCTTCGCACGATGAGGTCAATGTCTTCTAAACTGATTTATCTTCAAAATCGTCTGAGAATGCATATGACCTCTTCCCCTTCCCTCGCACCTTAATGCTGTCACAGGTACATGTCCATGGGAGAATCCTTTGGTTCTCATAGTCTGCATTCATTTGCAGAATTTTTACAGCATCACATAAATTCTCCTGAAGCCTGTTCCTGTTGGTCCAGCAAGAGAAAGCCTTTGAAGCCTTTGAATGTCTTGAAGCCTTTCAAGTTAAAGTTTATGGCTTCAGAGAAAGCAGCAAGGAAGGGGGGCAGACAACGTCGTGGCGGAACATCTAGAGATCTGCCAGATGAACTCGCAGAAATGTACAAGACAGATCCTGAAGAGGATTATAGTCAGCGCAAGACCCGAATCCAATGGATTCGACGCTATTGGGCAGAACAATGGTTCAAATACCGCTTCACAACCCAAGAGTATGCTGAGAAAAACGCCATCAAGAGACCGTGGGGAGACATCCTATTCAAAAATCTTCTAGCCAGGTCCAGAGATGAAGCCATTGCTCAAGGCTTCTATCCATGCATGGTCCGTGGACCACAGCCTGCTGATGCACACTCGTCGTCACTGCTATGGTGTCGTGACGACAATCTGTTCAAGCGCAACTTCCAGTTTGCCCAAAACTCAGTGAAGCAGAACAAGAAGAAGTTTGGGTTAGACTTCAACCCTGGTCCCTCAGCACCAAGGGCAAATGGCACACGACATGCAGAACCCAATGTCATCGGTCCTTTCGCCAACCTTGAAGACCTCATCACCTACATCGTGGTTCAAGGGACTGCAGTGAATGAGCCTACAGCTGACACTGAGTCTGATGACGCGCCTGCAGTGCCGAAGCTAAAGCAGTTGAAGAAGCCAAAAGCTTCAAAGCCGGCCCCTTCACCAAAAATCTCAAGGGTGAAGCCATTGGCAACTGCACCTCCTGAAGACAGTGTGCAGTCTGAAGACTTATCACGCGTCTCCAAGCCCCAGAAGGCCAAGATGCCTCTGTCTCACACTGGCCAAGAGCTCACAGCTGCTGCCATTCTGCGCAATGATGACATTGACCTGTCAAGTGATGAAGACCTAGCAGATGACGCTCTTGAGCAACTCATCAAAAGCAAAGAAGAAGCAGAAATCTTTAATGATCTACCGCTCTTTGACGTCAACATCATCCACAACTTCATTGACGAGTGGTTTGACACGCCGAACATCAGCTTTGATGATCTGCAGCTACCCATTGGCCTCAGTGTCGCCTTCCAAGGAGCCATTGCTTCAGAACTAGCCATCGCCCAACGCGTTGTTGAGCTGAAGCAGAAGATTGACTATGAAAAGGCTCAGTTCAAGAAGCATATGGCCAAGCTCAGCGTGCAAGATGTGAAGAATTTCAAGATCATGCTGCACGAGCTCAAGGAAGCCTTTCTGAAGAAACATGCAGAAGCTCAGGGTTCGCGTGAGCGCATGAAGACTCTGGCTGACAGATGTGTGCAAGCCTACAATGAGGCTGAGAAGCGCAAGGCCCTTGGGCGTCCTGGCATCGACCCCAGGATGGCCGCAAAGAAGAAGAAGAAGTCTGTTACAGCTAAACCTGACGCACCAAGGCAGGAAGCAGTTCCGATCGTCTTCCCAACTAGACTGACTGGCTCGAAGCCAAAGAGCCAGTCAACAGCTTCAGAGCTTGAAGACAAGGACTGCTAAGGCTGAAGCAAGGAAAAGGAAACATTCTGAAGCGTCTCCTACTGCCCCCTCCAAGAAGAAGAGGAAGACCAAGAAAGATCGGGCTGCTCCCACAGAGCCTTTGATATTTGAACCTATTTCTATGGTCTATCCTGAAGCTGAACGCCAACTAACAGTCCATGAGCCTGCTTCCACAGAGGCTCATGAAGACATTCCAGCAGCTGACCCCAATGCTGCTGAAGACATTGGTCACCATGACCATTTAGCAGATGGTGCAGTCCTTCCTCAGATTGAGAACAGCAAACTCATCAGCATTGGTCGTCCACTGACGCCAATTGCACAGGATGCTTCATGGGCGGATCGCCCACAAGAGGAAGAAGACTATGAGGCCCAGCCCACTCCAACTCCATAGGCGTCACCCGCGTTGCGCAGGCTTCGCAAAGGTCCAAGGCCTCAAGTCTCTGCTGAAGACATTCCGGCTGCATCAGCGAAGATGATGAAGTACCTCAAGTCCCCCCGTCTCACCAAGAAGCAGTTCTTACGGAGAACGTGCTTGTGACCGACCCTCCAGCTCATCAAGTGGAGGCTGAAAATCTTGAGGCTGCCACAACCACCAATGAAGCTAATGTGGAGCCCTCCCCAACAAAGGCATCAGAAGACAACGAAGCCACTGATCCTGACACTTCTGTTCCTGAGTCTGCTGCCGGTCCCCAATTTGACTACCATGTTGAGCACAGGCCTCAGATACAGAAGCCAATCCCAAGACTGCCAAGGTTCCCAGGTCCTGCATCAGGATCTGGCTCCTTCAACATCAATTGCTTCAGGGCAGACAATACATTCTTCAATAGCTCCAAGAACCCCTACTCAAGGGAAAGGATTTCATCAGATCGGTTCTGGAGCTATCCTCAGCGAAGCTACTACTCATGCATACTGTACAACCAAGGTCGCATCTTCCCACACAAGCGCCTTGGGGTTGACGCCATAGCTAGTCTGCCCTATCTAGAAGAAGCGTTGGATTGCTTCAAGCAAGTGGGTCTACTGCAGTTTGTTACTGATGAAGAGCATTGGAATGAAGAGCTGCTGCTACAATTCTATGCCACACTTCACATCAAAGGGTACAACAGAGATTCGAAGACTTGGGTCCTGGAGTGGATGACTGGCAACGTTCATCACGAAGCCAATGCATTTGACATCATTGAACTCACCGGCTTGCCCACTCCTGGCGATCTCTTCGAGCAAGGCTGTCAGCGGCATGCTGAAGCTATTGAGAGCATCTTTCAGCGGCAAAACCTGATATGAGTCAAAGCTCAGCATGATGAAGCCATTGCCCCAAGATGCTGCCTATCCCACAGAGTTCTTTGTTGAAGACCTTGAGTACCTGCCCAGAACCATCTACCACATCATCAGGCGAACTCTCTGGCCTATCAAAGGGCACTCTCCGAATGCCAAGATTGAGGGTGCAATGAAGACTTTGATATTCTGTATCCTTCATCGCAAATGCTTCAATGCACATGACTTCTTCATACGCCAACTAGTTGCATCCGGCTCTGACTTGTTTGGTTTGAAGTTCTACGCCCCTTGGGTAATGCGGCTGATCAAACATCACTCTGCTATCTTGTATCAGCCCTCTGCCCGCAACCATCATATCTTCTTTCCTGATGTGGATACCTCTGCTGAAGCGATCTATCCTGAGCCTGCCAAGCAACCTCTGAGTCTTCAGAATGCAGAACACCAGAGCTTCACTCAAAACATTGAAGGAATTGAAGCAGTCTCTCGGGTGTATCCGTTGGCTGGCACTACACGTGCACCACACCCTGCTTCCACTGAAGCCACTGATAGCATAACTGCTCCAAGACCCAAGAAGCGCGCTCGTGTTCTCAATGACCGAGAGCTTCTTGTGGCCCTTCATCAAAAACAGGATAGACATCATGACTGGCTGAAGCGTCAGATGAAAAGCCTCTTGGTGGATGTAAATCGCATTCGAAATCTTGCCACCAAGAATGCTTTCGTTGCCCATGAAACCTGTCGACGCACATGGAAAGGACTCACGATGATGTGTTCTGAAGCTGATCTTCAGGAGGATGGCTTCACAGAGCGATTCAAGTTTGACTCCACACCTCCTCGAAGGGCTGTGCTGCGAGGAACTCCATCCCTTGAAGACTCTACGTTCTCTTCATCTGCTGCCACAGTGACTGCCAGAATTATCGAGGATGAATACGATGCTACATCACCGCCACCTCCTTCAGCACGTGTCGACTCTGCACCAAGCTCTTCAGCACCGCCAAACACCACCAACGACCCTGCTGCTCATGGGAACGAGTAGAAACTCTATGTCTTCAAACCTTTTTGGTCCTTACTGACAATAGGGGGAGAAGCATATGAGGTTGATAGTCTTCAAGCGGGTCCATATGGGCGGGTGCTTTATATTTTGCTATATTTTGCTTCGTGCTTACAACTCTCGTTTTGCTTCATTTGGTTCTTTGAGTTGTAACACTAAAACTCGATGGTCGTCTGCTACTTGCTTGCCTCCTTGTTTTGCGAAGATAAATTCCGCATGTGCGACGATAAATTCCGCACTTAGTTCATTCTGCAGACGTGCATTTTCCATTATGCATGACATTATCTTCATATACTTTTACATGTATAGTGGATTGTCATCATAAGTTGAAATGGATCTCCACAAGTACAACCTGCCATGTGCATTTGCATTCCAAAAGCAAATTACTTATATGCACATCTTGAGGGGGAGCCCTTGCAACTTATGAAGACAATTCCTTATCCTTTACAATTTCACAGATTATATTCCCCGTTGAAAACTTCAACTAGTTTGTCATCAATCACCAAAAGGGGGAGATTGTAAGTGCATCTACTGCCACCCCTAGTTGGCCCCTAGTTGGTTTTGGAGTATTGACGACAAACCTAGTTGAGGGACTAATGTGTTTGTGAGAATTGCAGGACAACACAGGTAGAAGTCCCTCATTGATTCGGTTTTCCTACCAGAGATGACCCCTAAAAATGCACGAAGATATTGAAGTCAATGGTGGTATATGAAGATATTCACATTGAAGACTATGACAAGAGAAGACACCACGTGAAGCCTATGGAACTCGAAGACTCAGATCTTTCGTAGTTCACTAGTAGAAAAAGGGTCAAACGTGAAGCACATTAGTGCCGGTTTGAATTAGAGCCGGCACTAATGTGTACATTAGTGCCAGTTCGTGGCGGCGATCAATAGTACCGGTTCGTGGCGAACCTTTAGTACCAGTTCATGCCACGAACCGGTACTAAAGAGGCTGTGTCAGCCTGCGGTCAGGCTATGGCCCCACCATCACCATTTAGTGCCGGTTCGTACCACGAACCGGTACTAATGAGGTTATGGCAAGCTGTTTTTAGTCCCACCTCGCCAAGAGAGAGGCAGTATGAGCGGTTTATAAGCCGTGAGTGCACAGACAATGACGAAGAGTTGCAATGCTCACCTACATGTTGATTAGCTTCAAGCCTTGCGGAATAGCATAGATTGCACTGAGCTATGTGCAGTGCAGTCTACACTATTCCGAATGGCTTGAAGCAAATTAACCAGCATTGCACTCTTTTTTATTTTTAATAAGTTATTTAAACTCCGGACTTCTTTTGTGTTCAGTATGCAGCATTTAAAGCGACGTCATCAATTTCCAACATGTTCAGACATCATTTGTTGTTTTTCGGTCATTTACCTAATTGTTTAGAGAGCTAAATGACCGTGAAATTGAAAATCACTACAAAATAAATCCTGAAAATGTTGAAACTTGGCATGGTATCATCATATCACCCGCATAGCATGCGCGAAAGAGTAGAGAGGGTCACGGCAAAAAGTGGACGCACTTCGTGTACAAACTGGAAAAAACTCTTTCCGAGTATCAGGGTTTCGGACGAGAACTCATCTGTTACAAGGCCACTTCAATGTTTTTTAAACTTATTTGAACTCCGGACTTCTTTTGTGTTCA
>NC_057812.1:2410233-2411017 GCF_018294505.1 Triticum aestivum
AAATTGAAAATCACTACAAAATGAATTTTGAAAATGTTGAAAATTGGCATGGTATCATCATTTCACCCGCATAGCATATGCGAAAGAGTAGAGAGGGTCACGGCAAAAGCTGGACGCACTTCGTGTACAAACTGGACAAACTCTTTCGGAGTATCAGAGTTTCGGACAAGAACTCATCTGTTACACGGGCACTTCAATGTTTTTTAAGCTTATTTGAACTGTGGACTTCTTTTGTGTTCAGTATGCAGCATTCAAAGCGACGTCATCAATTTCCAACATGTTCTGACATCATTTGTTGTTTTTCGGTCATTTACCTAATTGTTTAGAGAGCTAAATGACCGTGAAATTGAAAATCACTACAAAATGAACTCTGAAAATGTTGAAACTTGGCATGGTATCATCATTTCACCGCATAGCATGTGTGAAAGAGTAGAGAGGGTCACGGAAAAAACTGTACGCACTTCGTGTACAAACTGGACAAACTCTTTCGGAGTATCAGGGTTTCAGACGAGAACTCATCTGTTACACGGGCACTTCAATGTTTTTTAAACTTATTTCGGACTTCTTTGTGTTCAGTATGCTACATTCAAAGTGACGTCATCAATTTCCAACATGTTCTGACATCATTTGTTGTTTTTCGGTCATTTACCTAATTGTTTAGATAGCTAAATGACCGTGAAATTGAAAATCACTACAAAATGAACTCTGAAAATGTTGAAACTGAGCATGGTATCATCATTTCACCCACATAGCATGTGCGAAAGAGTAGGGAGGGTCACGGCAA
>NC_057812.1:2411027-2412200 GCF_018294505.1 Triticum aestivum
GGACTTTTTTTGTGTTCCGTATGCAACATTCAAAGCGACGTCATCAATTTCCAACATGTTCTGACATCATTTGATGTTTTTCGGTCATTTACCTAATTGTTTAGAGAGCTAAGTGACCATGAAATTGAAAATCACTACAAAATGAATTCTGAAAATGTTGAAAATTGGCATGGTATCATCATTTCACCCGCATAGCATGTGTGAAAGAGTAGAGAGGGTCACGACAAAAACTAGACATACTTCGTGTACAAACTGGACAAACTCTTTCGGAGTATCAGGGTTTCGGACGAGAACTCATATGTTACACGGGCACTTCAATGTTTTTTAAACTTATTTGAACTCCGGACTTTTTTTGTGTTCAGTATGCAACATTCAAAGCAACTTCATCAATTTCCAACATGTTCTGACATCATTTGTTGTTTTTCGGTCATTTACCTAATTGTTTAGAGAGCTAAATGACCGTGAAATTGAAAATCACTACAAAATGAATTTTGAAAATGTTGAAAATTGGCATGGTATCATCATTTCACCCGCATAGCATATGCGAAAGAGTAGAGAGGGTCACGGCAAAAGTTGGACGCACTTCGTGTACAAACTGGACAAACTCTTTCGGAGTATCAGAGTTTCGGACAAGAACTCATCTGTTACACGGGCACTTCAATGTTTTTTAAACTTATTTGAACTCTGGACTTCTTTTGTGTTCAGTATGCAGCATTCAAAGCGACGTCATCAATTTCCAACATGTTCTGACATCATTCGTTGTTTTTCGGTCATTTACCTAATTGTTTAGAGAGCTAAATGACCGTGAAATTGAAAATCACTACAAAATGAACTCTGAAAATGTTGAAACTTGGCATGGTATCATCATTTCACCGCATAGCATGTGTGAAAGAGTAGAGAGAGTCACGGCAAAAACTGTACGCACTTCGTGTACAAACTGGACAAACTCTTACGGAGTATCAGGGTTTCGGACGAGAACTCATCTGTTACACGGGCACTTCAATGTTTTTTAAACTTATTTCGGACTTCTTTGTGTTCACTATGCTACATTCAAAGTGACGTCATCAATTTCCAACATGTTCTGACATCATTTGTTGTTTTTCGGTCATTTACCTAATTGTTTAGATAGCTAAATGACCGTGAAATTGAAAATCACTACAAAATGAACTCTGA
>NC_057812.1:2412210-2412713 GCF_018294505.1 Triticum aestivum
CATGGTATCATCATTTCACCCACATAGCATGTGCGAAAGAGTAGGGAGGGTCACGGCAAAAACTGGACGCACTTCATGTATAAACTGGACAAACTCTTTCGGAGTATCTGGGTTTCATACGAGAACTCATCTGTTACACGGGCACTTCAATGTTTTTTAAACTTATTTGAACTCCGGACTTCTTTTGTGTTCAGTATGCAACATTCAAAGCGATGTCATAAATTTCCAACATGTTCTGACATCATTTGTTGTTTTTCGGTCATTTACCTAATTGTTTAGAGAGCTAAATGACCGTGAAATTGAAAATCACTACAAAATGAACTCTGAAAATGTTGAAACTTGGCATCGTATCATCATTTCACCCGCATAGCATGTACAAAAGAGTAGAGAGGGTCACGACAAAAACTGAACGCACTTTGTGTACAAAGTGGACAAACTCTTTCGGAGTAACAGGGTTTCGGACAAGAACTCATCTGTTACACAGGCACCTCAATGTTTTTTAA
>NC_057812.1:2412723-2413386 GCF_018294505.1 Triticum aestivum
AGAGAGGGTCACAGCAAAAACTGGACACACTTCGTGTACAAACTGGACAATCTCTTTCAGAGTATCAGGGTTTCGGACGATAACTCATCCGTTACACGGGCACTTCAATGTTTTTTAAACTTATTTGAACTCCGGACTTCTTTTGTGTTCAGTATGCAGCATTCAAAGCAACGCCATCAATTTCCAACATGTTCTGACATCATTTGTTGTTTTTCAGTCATTTACCTAACTCTTTAGAGAGCTAAATGACCATGAAATTCAAAATCACTACAAAATGAACTGTGAAAATGTTGAAACTTGGCTAGGTATCATCATTTCACCCGCATTGCATGTGCGAAAGAGTAGAGAGGGTCACATCAAAACCTGGAGGCACTTCGTGTACAAACTGGACAATCTCTTTCGGAGTATCAGGGTTTCGGACGAGAACTCATCTGTTACACGGGCACTTCAATGTTTTTTAAACTTATTTGAGCTCCGGACTTCTTTTGTGTTCAGTATGCAACATTCAAAGCGACGTCATCAATTTCCAATATGTTCTGACATCATTTGTTGTTTTTCAGTCATTTACCTAATTGTTTAGAGAGCTAAATGACCGTGAAATTGAAAATCACTACAAAATGAACTGTGAACATGTTGAAACTTGGTATGGTATCATCGATTCAC
>NC_057812.1:2413396-2413970 GCF_018294505.1 Triticum aestivum
ACTTCAATGTTTTTTAAACTTATTTGAACTCCGGACTTCTTTTGTGTTCAGTATGCAGCATTCAAAGCAACGCCATCAATTTCCAACATGTTCTGACATCATTTGTTGTTTTTCGGTCATTTACCTAATTGTTTAGAGAGCTAAATGACCGTGAAATTGAAAATCACTAAAAAATGAACTCTGAAAATGTTGAAACTTGGCATGGTATCATCATTTCACCCGCACATGTGCGAAAGAGCAGAGAGGGTCACGGCAAAAACTGGACGCACTTCGTGTACAAACTGGACAAACTCTTTCGGAGTATCAGGGTTTCGGACGAGAACTCATCTGTTACATGGGCACTTCAATGTTTTTAAACTTATTTGAACTCGGGACTTCTTTTGTGTTCAGTATGCAACATTCAAAGTGACGTCATCAATTTCCAATATGTTCTGACATCATTTGTTGTTTTTCGGTCATTTACCAAATTGTTTAGAGAGCTAAATGACTGTGAAATTGAAAATCACTACAAAATGAATTCTGAAAATGTTGAATATTGGCATGGTATCATCATTTCACACGCATAGCATGTGCA
>NC_057812.1:2417049-2425692 GCF_018294505.1 Triticum aestivum
ATTTACCTAATTGTTTAGAGAGCTAAATGACCGTGAAATTGAAAATCACTACAAAACGAATCCTGAAAATGTTGAAACTTGGCATGGTATCATCATATCACCCGCATAGCATGCGCGAAAGAGTAGAGAGGGTCACGGCAAAAACTGGACGCACTTCGTGTACAAACTGGACATACTCTTTCCGAGTATCAGGGTTTCGGACGAGAACTCATCTGTTACATGGCCACTTCAATATTTTTTAAACTTATTTGAACTCCGGACTTCTTTTGTGTTCAGTATGCAGCATTTAAAGCGACATCATCAATTTCCAACATGTTCTGACATCATTTGTTGTTTTTCGGTTGGTGGCTCCAACCAGTACTAAAGGTCCCCCCTTTAGTACCGGTTGGTGGCTCCAAACGGTACTAAAAGCCTTCGTTTCCCGCCGCTTGGCCTGGCGAAAATAGGCCTTTAGTACCGGTTGGAGCCACGAACCGGTACTAAAGGCCCATCCTACATATATAGGACTTACGAAAATTTCACTTTCATCTCCCCACTTCGTCTCCAACCTCTCGCGAGACATCGCCGCGCGCCGCTCGATCCCGTCGTCACCGCCCGTCGTCCGTCGTCATCGTCGCTGTCCCCGCCGCCGCCCGTCATCGTCGTCGTCTCGCGCTGCCGCCCCGAACGCCGCCGCCGTCCGTCGTCATTGCCGCGGCCGTACGTCTCTCTCGCACCCGCGCCGCGCGCAATGGCCCGTACGTGCGCCGCGGCCCCCGCCCCGTACGCCGGCGTCCCTGCTCGTACGTACGGGGCGGCGGCGTACAGGGCGGCACTGCAGTATACACACACACATACACACACATACATACACACACATACACACATACACACACACATTTTTTACATATTTTCTGTTTTCTGTTTTTTAGAAAAGTTAATTAGATGATCGAATGTTAGATTAATGTCGAATGTTAGATGAATTAGATAGAAAAGTTAAACATATATTAATGTCAATTGTTAGAGATGAATATAGCTAGATATTAATTAGGTATATGAGATTTGAACTAGTTGAATAATTAATATAACTAGTTAATTTTTAGTAAGAAAATTGTCGAACTAGTTTATTTAGGTATATGAGATTTTAACTAGTTGAATAATTAATATAACTAGTTTATTTTTAGTAAGAAAATTTAGGTATCTGAGATTTGATGATCTAATTAAAATATTATTTGTTAATGAGGTTTTCTGTTTATTTAATTTTTTTTTATATTTTTAGTTTATATAAATGTTACATTAATGTCGAATGTTAGATGAATTCGATAGAAAAGTTAAATATATAGTAATGTCAATTGTTAGAGATGAATATAGTTAGATATATTAATGTCAAATGTTAGATGAATATATATTTGGCTAGATATAGGTGTTTAATATTTCACCTATATGAACATAGGAAATGTCATCTGACGACGAAAAAGATTTCATTATGTGCGAACACTGTGAAGACCAGCGCGGCCTGTGCGACCAAAATTTCCTTGTTGATGGTAGGCGCTTCAGCATCAAGCTGGATGAGACATTCGAAGTTGATACAGTAAGTCACTTTGTCAATTATTATTTGAATGCAAAACTTATGCTTCATTTGCTTCAACTTATAATTTTAAATTTTCACTATTCTACTAGCGCATCCCCTGCCATGCAAGAATTTTTGTCTTGGATAAGATAGGTTTTAGTGCTATAGATGATATGGAGGTAAAGAGAGTTTACTTGAAGACGGAGCATGGGTATACTTTCAACGTCAAATTATATAATGGAGACACATACACCCATTTTGAATGCAAAACTTGGCAAGCACTATGAAAGGCTTATGCATTTGAGCCTGATATGGTTATCACCTTTGATATTCGTCCGGAAGATGATATTGAAGGTAATATAGACATCTGGGTTGATGTGCAAACGCCTCCAGTTCTACCATTTGGTGAGTTTTTCTCAACCATGCATGCATATGTTTATGTCTTTGATACAGTTTATTCAAAAATAGTTGACAACTAATTTGTATTGTCAGGTTATTTCGGTTCAAGCAAACATGTCCGGCGCTTGGTAGACAGGACCTACTACTGCCCTAGGGCTCAACTAAACTACGAGGAGATAAGTCATTATGTTTCATGGATTGAGGATCTTAATACTGTCAAGACAAATTTTTTCCTGAACTTAGAAATGTTAGTACTCAAAACGTGTGACCAATGGTGATCGTATGGAACTACGGTCACATCTATAATCAAAAGATGGTAAGATTTTAAATATTTGTCCTTAATTAGTGCATCTTTTGCATACATTATTTTTGAAGCTAAACTTTCATTGCTTAGTATATTAATTACTATACGATGTTCTTCAACAGGGACTTCCGATGACAGTTGTGCCTCAGTGGATCGAGACAAAAGGTCGCATGTCAATGGTTAGCTTACGACCAAGATTTCCTACATTGCACATGAGTGCATTCAGGATTTATGAAAGCGAAGAATGCTTAATAGTGAAAGATTGGAGCAAAATTGTTAACGATCGCAGAGAAGTACTAGGGGGCAGCAAGGAGAAGCGCAACCCAAGATTAGGAGACAGATTCATCTGCATGCTCCAGTATGATGAATCAGGAGAGCTATACATGTTCTATGCTATTCTACCTGAGAGGGAGCAGCAGGATCAGTAGCTACTAGTTCATGCTCTTAATTAGTACTTGTCTCATGTCCGTGTCCTGAACTTCGATGCTGGTGATGATTATGTTGAACTTGATGATATCTTTGCTTCTGTTACAAAGTGAATGTTTCCTCTTTAAGCTAGCCAGCGTTGATGATGATTAGATAGCTAGCGGTAATGACTATGATGATTAAATAGTGGTAATTAGACGACTATGATGATTTCTAGCTAGCTAGAGTTTATTTATTTATTAATATGCGATGATGATGATGATGACGACTACAAGTCATTATAACGTAAAACAATCCTAAATTAAATTGATAACACAAATTTAATTGAAAAATACAAAATAAAACAAAAACCCACAACCATTTAGTACCGGTTGGTGTTACCAACCGGTACTAAAGGGCTCCCGGCCCCCGGAGCTGGCTTGTGCACTAGTAGAAAAAGGGTCAATCGTTAAGCACATTAGTGCCAGTATTTGAGCCGGCACTAATGTATACATTAGTGCCGGTTCCAACGGCTAGCCGGGCCGCTTTCATTAGTACCGGTTCGTGGCGAACCTTTAGCACCGGTTCGTGCCACGAACCGGTACTAATGAGCGTGGTGGCAGGATGTTTGTCAGAGTGGGGCCCCTCCAGCACCTTTAGTACCGGTTCGTGCCACAAACCGGTACTAAAGGTCGTCCTATATAAACCCTTCGTCCACCAGCACTCTGTTCTTCCCCCTTTCCCCTCTCCGGCCCTCTCCTCTGTTCTTCCCTTCTTCCTCTCGAGTTCATCACAAAATTTGCCCATAATTTGTCAAGATTTGAAGGCCCTCATCCATTCAAATGATCACAAAGGTTAGCAACTTTGTCCTTTCATCTCTCATTGCTAGATTAGCTCTTGCATTGGTTTATATAGTGATTAATTTTTGAGTTTAGTAATTTGGGAGGATATATATATATATATATATATATATATATATATATATATGTGCTAGTATTTGATTTATATGCAATTTGAGGTCAAAAATAACACTTAGTTTGCATATGTAGGTGTGGTTTACTTAGTGCCTTCTAAATCTCCATCGTAGCCACCGTCGATCGCCCGCACCGTCCCGTCGGCGGCACCACCTTGTGGTGAGCCTCTTGTTCATGAAATTTTATATAAAAATTGATGTGTGTGATTTGGATATATAGTTACTCGTATAATTATCTTACCCGTACGTTGTTTGTTATACATATAGTGCCATGGTTTTGATATCCGTCCCCGTCGGCCCTAGTCCTTGTTATGATTCGGATGTGGTATGTATATTCTCTTTTAAAACTAGTTGCATTTCGTGTTTATGACAAATTATGCCCATCAAGTTGACATAGAAATTTTTTCTAGGAGGTATCTGAACCTGAAATTCCAACCGACCCTATTGCCGAGAGGTTAAATTTAGTTGAAAGAGAAAACGAGTACTTGAAAGAAAAATTGAAAAGAATTGAGGGGGAGAAGATGGAATTGGAGTTGCATGTTGCCGATGTCGTCGATGATCACAAGATCAAGATGGAGAAAATGCGCTTGAAGATTAGAAAGATTAGAAAATATGCCATCGATAGTGAGGCTTGGTATCATTATGTTGTTGGATCCATTGTTACCTTAGTTGCGACCTTGATCGTATTTGTTGTTGCATTTAAATGCTTTAGCTAGAGATTTATTTGTTTGTTGCATTTAAGTGTTGTATGAACTTTATGTATGAACTTGTATTAATTTGGTCTATTCGGTGTTGTGTAATGAAGATGAGCCGGCAATGGATGTACGATGACCGATGCTCTCCCCAGTTCGTTGAGGGCATGCGTACTTTTCTGCTTGCGGCTGAGGCAAACAAGCGGGCGGATGGTTTTATGCCTTGTCCATGTGCTCGCTGTAAGAATGGTCACAATTACTCTACGTCAAGAACCATTCACGTCCACCTGTTTAAGACCGGTTTCATGCCCCATTATAATGTTTGGACCAAGCACGGAGAAAGAGGGGTTATGATGGAAGACAATGAAGAAGAAGAGGACGACGACAGCTATCCTGGCCATGGGTTCCCTGAATACGATGATACAACAATGGGGGAAGAAGCTGAGCCGGTAATGCGGGAAGAAGCTGAGCCGGCAATGCGGGAAGAAGCTGAAGAAGAGGCATCAGATGAGCCCGTTGATGATCTAGGTCGGGCCATTGCCGATGCAAAGAGAAACTGCGCAGGTGATTTGGAGAAGAAGAAGTTGCAGCGCATGTTAGAGGATCACAAAAAATTGTTGTACCCGAATTGCGTAGGTGACAAGAAAAAGCTGGGCACCACACTGGAATTGCTGCAATGGAAGGCAGAGAATGGTGTATCTGACAAGGGATTTGGAAAGTTGCTGGTAATGATAAAGGATATGCTTCCAAAGGACAACGAATTGCCCGAGAGTACGTACGAAGCAAAGAAGGTTGTCTGCCCTCTAGGGTTAGAGGTGCAGAAGATACATGCATGCCCTAATGATTGCATCCTCTACCGCGGTGAGTACGAGGATTTGAACGCTTGCCCGGTATGTGGTGCATTGCGCTATAAGATCTGCCGCGATGACCCTGGTGATGTCGAGGGCCGGCGCCCCAGGAAGAAGATTCCTGCCAAGGTGATGTGGTATGCTCCTATACCACGGTTGAAACGTTTGTTCCAAAACAAAGAGCATGCCAAGGTGATGCGATGGCACAGAGAAGATCGTAAGAAAGACGGAAAGTTGAAAGTACCCACTGACGGGTCGTAGTGGAGAAAAATCGAAAGAAAGTACGGGAAGGAGTTTGCAGATGACGCAAGGAGCGTATGGTTTGGTCTAAGCGCAGATGGCATTAATCCTTTTGGGGAGCAGAGCAGCAACCATAGCACCTGGCATGTGACTCTATGTTTGTATAACCTTCCTCCTTGGTTGTGCATGAAGCGGAAGTTCATTATGATGCCAGTGCTCATCCAAGGCCCTAAGCAACCCGGCAACGACATTGATGTGTACCTAAGGCCATTAGTTGAAGAACTCTTACAACTGTGGAATGGAACAGGTGTACGTGCGTGGGATGAGAACATGGGGGAAGAATTTGACCTAAAGGCGTTGTTGTTCGTGACCATCAATGATTGGCCTGCTCTCAGTAACCTTTCAGGACAGACAAACAAGGGATATCGCGCATGCACGCACTGTTTGGACGATACCGACAGTATATATTTGGCTAATTGTAAGAAGAATGTGTACCTGGGACATCGTCGATTTCTTCCGAGCAGTCATCCCGTAAGAAAGAAAGGCAAGCATTTCAAAGGTGAGGCAGATCACCGGACGAAGCCTCGCCACCGTACTGGTGCTGATGTACATGATATGGTCAAGGATTTGAAGGTGGTCTTTGGAAAGGGTCCTGGTGGACAACCTATTCCGAATGACGCTGACGGACGCGCATCCATGTGGAAGAAGAAATCTATATTTTGGGACTTGCCCTATTGGAAAGACCTCGAGGTCCGCTCCGTAATCGACGTGATGCACGTGACGAAGAATCTTTGTGTGACCCTGCTTGGCTTCTTGGGCGTGTATGGGAAGACAAAAGATACACCTGAGGCACGGGAGGACCAGCAACGTATGTACGGAAAAGACGGCATACATCAAGGTCATGCAAGCTACGCTCTTACCAAAGAAGAGAAGGAAATCTTCTTTGAATGCCTGCTCAGTATTAAGGTACCGTCTGGCTTCTTGTCGAATATAAAGGGAATAATAAACATGGCAGAGAAAAAGTTCCAGAACCTAAACTCTCATGATTGCCACGTGATTATGACGCAACTGCTTCCGGTTGCATTGAGGGGGCTTCTACCGGAAAACGTTCGATTAGCCATTGTGAAGCTATGTGCATTTCTCAATGCAATCTCTCAGAAGGTAATCGATCCAGAAATCATACCAAGGTTACATAATGATTTGGTGCAATGTCTTGTCAGTTTCGAGTTGGTGTTCCCACCATCCTTCTTCAACATCATGACGCACGTCCTAGTTCACCTATGCGAAGAGATTAACGTTTTGGGTCCTGTATTTCTACACAATATGTTCCCCTTTGAGAGGTTCATGGGAGTCTTATAGAAATATGTTCATAACCGTGCTAGGCCAGAAGGAAGCATCTCCAAGGGCCGTCAAAATGAGGAGGTCATTGAGTTTTGTATTGACTTTATTCCTGACCTTAAGCCGATTGGTGTTCCTGAATCGCGGCATAAGGGCAGACTGGATGGAAAAGGCACGCTAGGAGGGGAACAAATAATATGTATGGACGGACATTCTCTCACTGAAGCACACTACACAGTTCTACAGAATTCCACCTTGGTGGCTCCGTATATGGATGAACACAAGAATTTGCTATGCTCCAAACACCTGGAGCGGTCTGATGACTGGATTACACGTGAACAAACCAGGAGTTTCGCCAGCTGGTTGCAAGCACGTACCATGCATGACACCTCTATTGAAGATGACCTGTACTTGCTATCCCAGTTACCATCTTCGAATATAATGACTTTCAAAGGGTACGAGATAAATGGTAATACATTTTACACGATCACCCAAGATAAGAAGAGCACCAACCAAAACAGTGGTGTCTGCTTTGATGCAGAAACCAAGACGGGAAAGGAAACATATTATGGTTATATACAGGACATATGGGAACTTGAATATCGATGTGGTTTGAAGGTCCCTTTGTTTCGGTGCAAATGGGTCAATATGACACGAGGCGGGGTAACGGAAGACCCGCAGTATGGAATGACAACAGTGGATCTCAACAATCTTGCATATGCAGACGAACCATTCGTCCTAGCCAATGATGTGGCACAGGTTTTCTATGTGAAGGACATGTCTACCAAGCCAAGAAAAAGAAAAGATAAGGAAGTGAATGCATCGTACGATGAGTCAAAGCGGCACATAGTTCTTTCTGGGAAGAGAAACATCATGGGAGTGGATGACAAGACAGACAAGTCAGAAGATTATGAAAAGTTTGATGAAATTGCTCCATTCAAAGTGAATATTGACCCGAGCATCCCGTTAAATGATGAAGATTTTCCATGGCTACGACGCAAAGGGACACACACGAAGAAAAAGTTTCACACCCAAAGATCTGGGATGTGATCGGCTTAGCTATCATCACTTTCTTCTGTGTTTCACACCCAGGAGGGAATCTCTGTAATAGTTAGGGTAGCTAGTTATGTGTTTTGGCATTTGAAACGCGGAGAAATTTTATGTGCAAGCAAACTCTTTCATGCATTTATTGATTTTTTCAGCTAAATGACCCTGAAATTGAAAAACATTTCAAATGAACTCAGAAAAGGATGAAAGTTGGCATGGTATCATAATTTCACCCAAAAAGTAGAGAGGGTTACCGCAAAAACTGGATACACTTCGTGTACAAAATGGACAATCTGTTTCGAAGTATCAGGGTTTCGGACGAAAACTCATCCGTTACAAAGGCATTTCATTTTTAAATAACTTAAGCATTGCCAAATTGAATATAATGATAAAACACACTAATATTAAACATAATAAAAAAGAATCACTGGAAAATGTATTTTTAAAGTTAAGTTATTCACAAACTAGTGATTCACACAAATTTCAAATAATTCAAAATTTAAACTATTCAAATTTAAAAACTACCATCACTAACTGAAAGTTTCTAAAAACTATCAAAAATATTCACAAAGAAACTCTAAATACAGCAAAAAGAACTAAAAATAAATAAAACAAAATAAATAAAACAAAATAAATAAAGCAGAAAAGAAAAAACTAAATGAAAAAAGCCCACCTACCGGGCCACAGCGGCCTGCATACGACTAGAAACCCAACCTGTTGTTGGGCCAGGATGCAGGCCCGCAAGCCCAATAGGCCCCACAGGGCAGAGTAGCAGAGGTAGGCCCAGAAGGCCTGCTTTAGAGAGGAGCTCGAGACAGCAGCGGCGGCGGGGCTTATAAGCAGGTGTG
>NC_057812.1:2425995-2431938 GCF_018294505.1 Triticum aestivum
AAAACAGGCCTTTAGTACCGGTTGGTGGCTCCAACCGGTACTAAGTTGTCCCCTATATAAGAAACACTTCGAAAAGTTTCAGTTTCTCATCTTCCACTTCTCTCTGCCGCCGCCCCGTCCCGCGCCGTCGCCGCCCCCGTCGCGCCATCCCCGTCGACTCCGCGACGCCCCCGTCCTCGTCGCGTCGTCCCCGTCGACTCCGCGGCACCCCCGTCGCCGTCCCGGTCGCCGATCCCCTCGTTTCGCCGTCGCCGTCGCCTTTGGATCGACCTCGCCCTCGCCGTCGCCATCGCCTCGACCTTGCCCGCGCGCGCTGTGAGCCCCTCCTCCGGCCCCTCTCCTCCCTCCAATCGATCGTAGCGCACACCGGCGCCGGTGCCGGCGCCGACCGTAGCGCACACACACACGCGCGCGCACACACACTACATGCACACACACACACACACTACACACACACTAGACGCGCGCACACACACAATTTTTCTGTTTTTAGCTTTTAGTTTTTTCTGTTTTTCATACAAAGTTTTAGATGAATTAATTAATTAGATTAGATTAATGTCAAATAGTATGTAGAAATGTTAGTTATAATATATATATAATGTCAAATGTTATAGAAATGCTAGTTATATAGAAATGTTAGAAATTTTGGAAATGTTAGTTTTAGCTAGCTAGATGAATTAGATTAATTTCAAATTGTTAGACGATGATCGATGTTTTTTTAGTTTCTTATATTTTTAGTTATAAAATTTAGAATTTGCATATATGAAATCATCACAATCCATCATTTAAAAAATGGTACTTTAATTTTGCGGCATATAGTATTTTGTTGTCGACGATGCCCGACCCGCATCCTCGCCGTCGACACGTCCGCGACGACATCCTGCTTCAGAGGACCCATGTCCGGGACTGGGCTCCGCTGGGCTGGCACTGGGAGGTGCTACCTTCAGGGGTGCGACGCTTGGTGAGGAACCCGGCCCCGGGTCCCGTCGTCGACCCTCATCTCCTTTGGTGGCATTCACGTGGGCCACTTTCGGTGCGGAGGGAGCCGGCCCCGCCGGAGGTGGTACGTCGCCATGTCAGGGAGGAGGACGAGCACGTCCATCGCTACATGGCTGCTATGGACGTCAGGTTCTCCAATACCTGGCAGGTTCTTTGGGGAGATCACCCGAGCTATGATCCAGTGATGGTTCCTTCTCTTTGGGTGTCCACCGCCCGCACCTCAGGAACCGCGAGTGGCCTAGATTACTCTGTACTATTCAATCTTTATTAGCTTGCTAGCTAGCTAGCTAGTGATGTATTCAATATTATATCTATTATTCGAGATGATGTATTCGAGATTATATCCATTATTCGAGACGATGTATTCGAGATTATATCTATTATTTGAGATTATACTAAATTGTTTTATATTTCTTTTGGCATAGTTAAATAAAAGCTATGGCGGACAATACCGACAGAGAGAGAGAACAGACCATGCTCGATATCATACGCGGGCCAGATGATGATCAGAATGAAGAAGATTTTGACGGCTCCGAATTTCTAAACAACACCGGAGAGGGTGATATGATATTCGATCGCGACGACCGAGAAGATGAAGTCATGAACTATGACAAAGAACATGTTGATCCTGAAACAACAAACATCGGCGAGGTATATATATTTATATAAGCAGGAATCTGGTGATCATTGCATGTTTTAAATGAGTTGAAGATATATTAACGAATCGATCTTTCTTCTTTCAGCCATCCGGATCGAGCAAATCTTCAGGCAAAAGGACGAAACGAGGCCCGAACAAAAAGTTGAAGGAGGGCGTAAAGTACAATATCGAGGCAATCAGACCTAATGGCGAACCATTAGCACCTAACAAGATTGCAGACAAGTTCGTTCGTCAGTGCGGAGTTATTGTGAAGGACCAACTCCCGATCTCCCTTCAAGAATGGAGAAAGCCAGCAAATCCACGTCCAGATGTTACTTTTGTCGACGAGAAGCAAAAAAAAATCTGCTTTAGGATACTCTCATGGAACATATCACCTTACCAGATAATTTCACAGAAGCAGACGTGCGGAAAGTCAAGGACGCTGCTTTTAGGAAGATGGCGGTTGCATTCAAGAACCACAAGAGAATGACGTGGGAGAAGTACGTCAAGGGAGGAAGGAAGACTCCAGTATTCGAGGGGATACTAGAGAATCAAAGTGCTCATTGGGACGATTTCGTGAAATTCAAGGATTCAGAATTAGCTAAGGAACGGTCGAGAATAAACAAGAAGAATGCCAAAAAAAGGATAAGTTACATAAGCTGGGGCCAGGTGGCTACGCGGTGGCAATGCCTAAGTGGGATAAGTCTGAGAAAGAGATGGAGGATGCAGGTGTCACTCCGGTTAGTAAGAGCTGGCCCCCCAGGTGCAAGACTTGGTTCTATGCGCATGGGGGGGAATTGGACCCGAAGACAGGCAATGTTTCGACGAAGGCATGTCTGAATGGAGCCAACGATGCGCTACTTGTTGCAATAGAAGAGGCTCGATCGGGGGTGTTCCAGCCCAACAGAGAGAACGACGAGCTGACGCGTGCCCTGGGAAATCCTGAACACCCAGGAAGAACACGAGGCAAGGGCGCTATTCCGTGGTATGAGGGGTTTTCGGACTGGAACACCGACTACAGAACCCGTGCGAGAAATAAGATTGCGGAGGAGAAGAAGAGGAAGATGGAGGAGGAGCAAAGGAAGCTCGACTATGAACGCCTTCAAGGCCTAGAAGCAAGTCAAGCGGAATTGGCAGCTAAATTCCAGCGGCAGCAGGAGCAGATCGACTCACTTAGCCAGCAAAGGGGGTCTCAGCAGCTGCAGCAGCTAGCAGATGATCCAGCATTGGATACCACCGCCCCATCCATGCCGAGAAGCAGCGTGGGTTCCGCCCCGGGTGATGCAGTAGTGCTGGATAGATACCCCGTGGATGACATCACGGAGAACACTAACTGCGACCTACACTTCAAAATGAAGAACATATCCATGAAGGTGGTGGACACCGTTGCTTTTTCAAATTCCCCCGAGGCAACCTTCCATTGCAACCCAATTCCAGCGGGCTATGCTCGTGTCTTGGTTGATGAGGTGGTGGACCAATATTCGGGGCTAGAGCTTGACATTCCTGGAGGTGATGAGGAGCACACACTCAGAGATGCCAAACATCGTATCATCCTATGGAGAAAGGATTGCATCATTTTTCGAAGGCCACCGACACCGCGTCACCCGACTCCTCGTCGAAGTCCGCCACCGAGTCAGCAGACTCCCGCTCCTCCAAGTCCATCAACGCATGAGGCCACTCCTCCTCCTCCATGTCCGGCAAAGTGTCAAGCCACTCCTCCTCCAAGTCCGACACTGCGTCAGACGTCCACTCCTCCTCCAAGTCCGGCACAACCTCAGGCCACTCCTCCTCCAAGTCCGGCACAGCTTCAGGCCACTCCTCCTCGTCCAACTCAGCCCCGTCAGCCGTCTCCGCCGCCTCAGCAATCACAGAAGAGACACCCCGCAGCTATGGTGCGTAGCAGTACCAGTCGAGGTCATAGTACATGAAGTACAGGCGGAGGCAAGCGATATAAATATGGTCCAAACCTCACTACTCCTCTTCCTGTGAGGGCTTACGACAGGACCAAGGAGCAAGCCAATGCCATAGTGCGGGCAGAAGTCGACGCCCATTTTGGACCGAAACCGCCACCGCCGCCAAGGGAGAAAGTGCATGTGGAAGTAGTTGACTACTTCATTCGTATGGCTCAACCACCAGCTCCTAAGCCTGTTGACACAGACTATGAGTGCCACATCAGGAAGTTACATCGACAACGTCCACAGAAGGAGGCGAGCTCGAGCTCGAGCAAACAACAAGCAGCTGTCGAAAAATGCGGGAAAACCGTTGCCCAGCTGGGAGAACAGGCGGCGCAATCGACCCCCCCGCTTGTTGTGCCGACAACACGTGACAGTACGCGCGCCCAATATTATTGTGGCCAAACAGTTTACGTTCCCAAGGTGGGCGATGTGGTAATAACCCAGGAGCATATAATGCAGGCTGAAGAACTCAAGATCACTGTTGGACAACTCCTCGAGATCGAGGACATGCCTGTGATTACAGAGGAGGAAATAAAACGGAAATATGTCCGGGGCCAACCTTTGGTCAAGCCAGAAGATGTCAAGAAGCTCCCAACGAGAATGTATGAATTGCATCAATGGTACATGGACATTACAAAGAGATCCGATCGAGAGTCCCTCATGGTGTATGTCAAGAAGGATCATTACTACCATGAGAAAGCTGTGGCCGTTGAGTATTCTGAACTGTTTCAGTTATACAATCAAGACGCACTCGACAAATCTATCGTCAGTTGCTATTGTCTGTAAGTGATTTCTTTCTGTAATTTAAGTCTCAAGCTAGCTGTAGTGATCCTTTTGATCAATCATTACCTGTAATTATCCTCACTATATTATTTTCTGTGGTATTATGCAGGATGAAGATGTATGAAATGAGAAAAGGTGGACGCTATGGCATTGGGTTCATTGATCCAAACACCGTTAATCAATACACATGGAAAATGAGCAAGTATTATGAAAAGCAGGTAGAGGACAGCATGCTAGAGTTCTTGAAGCGCCTCAAATACAATGAAGATATACTACTTCCTTACAACTTCGAGTGAGTCACACTTTCTTGTACTACAAATTCTCTATTTTTGCCTACTAGCTAGATACATGTTTTTGCTTACATATGCCCGCTTAATTAAGACATGCAAACGTGTGTGCATGTAGATTTCACTGGATCTTGTGTATCATTAAAGTTGACGCCGGAACAGTTGAAATACTGGACTCGCTACTCAAAGCAAATAGTGACTACAACATCTTGTATGAGATAGTCAACAGGTAATTTCAATCATTATTAACTATATATCTCGGCCTATTTAGTTCGTCATTTCATTATATGAACTATTTAATAACCCCTTTATTCATTTTCTTTGTCGGCGGGCAGGGCTTGGGCAAGGTTCATCAGCGTCACGGAAGGCGAATGGAAACCACAGCTGAAATGGTTTCGATCCAAGGTAAGTAATTAAGTAGTACTAGCTAGCTAGCTAGCTGCCATCTCTTTAATTATCATGCTTGATTAATTATTATCTGATCAAATTAAATTCCATTCTCGTAATAAAGGCCCTGAAGCAGGCGCAGGGGACTAATCTGTGTGCATACTGCGTTTGCGAGAACATTCGCATGATGGCGTCCGAAAGGAGCAGATCTCAAATTCAGGAATGGGTACGCTTGTCAGAACACTATTCACAATTTTTACACCATTATCGATATCTAGTCACACAACTAATACACATGCATATTGATCTCCTTCTTAACAGTTCAAAGAGGTGCGGGACAAGCTCCTCACGTAGAAGCACTTCAAGAGGAAATAGCGGGATTTTTGCTCGACCAGGTCATAAATCCGATGGGAGAATACTATTACCCGCTACCGCCCCCATCGAACATGTCATGAACCACTTCCAATTGTCATCGTGCTCCGAAGGCACCAATTAGGCTAATGCCACTGGCTCCGAAGGCAACATGCATATGTAGGAGAAATTGTATATAGCTATACATGTGTGTATGTGTAAATTAATATGGTGGTTTGTGAGACATTGATGATATATATATATATGATTGGTTCTACTAGAAATTCTATATATATATATATATATGCATAACATGTACAATGTGTAGTACCGTAAAATACCAGCAAACGAAAAAGAATTAAAATGGAAAACACAAAATTAAATGAAAAAGAAATCATAAAACCAAAAATCCCCCAAACATTTTAGTACCGGATGGTGTTACCAACCGGTACTAAAGGGCTCCCGGCCCCCGGAGCTGGCTCGTGCCACATGGTTGCCGTTTAGCACCGGTTCGTGCTGAATCGGTACTAAATGGGGGGGGGGG